>NW_027142464.1:1306905-1486905 GCF_026170545.1 Melanerpes formicivorus | reverse complement strand
GTTCAGCCTGAGCTGCCTGCACTCGGGGCCGTTCTCTGCCCTGGGATGGAGGAGTCCTCCTCTGCCTCCCTCACCTCCTGCCCAGGAGATTGGCCTTCAGGAACCCCCTCTCTGCCCTGGGATGGAGGAGTCCTCCTCTACCTCCCTGAACTCAGGACCCCCCCACCTCTCTGCCCTGGGATGGAGGAGTCCTGCTCTACCTCCCTGAACTCAGGACCCCCCCACCTCTCTGCCCTGGGATGGAGGGGTCCTCCTCCACCTCCCTGAACTCAGGACTCCTCCATCTCTCTGCCCTGGGATGGAGGAGTCCTCCTCTACCTCCCTGAACTCAGGACCCCTCCACTTCTCTGCCCAGGGATGGAGGAGTCCTGCTCTACCTCCCTGAACTCAGGACCCCCCCACACCTCTCTGCCCTGGGATGGAGTCCTCCTCCTCTACCTCCTTCACCTCCTTCCCAGGATATTTAGCCATCAGGACCCCCCCTCTCTGCCCTGGGATGGAGGAGTCCTCCTCTGCCTCCCTGACCTCTCCACCCCAGGAGCTTTGGCCATCACTGCCTGCACCTGGGACCCTTTCTCTGCGCCCCCCGGGACCCTGCCCAAGCCCCCAGCCCCTGCTGCCAGCCCTGCCCCAGCTGCCTGCCCCCGCAGGGAGCAGGGCCCCCGGGCCTGGGGGCTGTTCCCTGCCTCTCAGCTGCAGAGCAGGGGCTGAGGTGCAGGGGCTGAGTCGTGCAGGGCTGTTTCAGACCGATCAAACCAGGCTTCAGTTCCCTCCCCCAGCTCCAGCTCCCTGCTGCGCTGCTCCTGCCTCCCCCTCCCCACACCTTTCCTCCCCCCCCCCAGGCTGAGCTCAGGGCCGAGGGGGTCAGCCCTGAGCTGTGCATCCCCCTGCCTCCCTCCTGCCTCGGCGATCCCTACCCTGCCTCCCAGCTCTGCCCTCTGCCCCCCTGCAGGGTCGGCTGCCTCGGTACCCTGATCCACCAGAGCCTGGCTGCCACCATGTTCGAGTTTGCCTTCCACCTGCGCCAGCGCGTCGGAGAGCTCTGCGGCAGGCCCTGAGCAGCAGGGCCCTGCTCTCCCTCTGGACTCTGCCATTCCTCTCCTCTCCTCTCCCCTCCTTCGGGGCTGGGGGACAGCCCTGTGCCCCCCCCCGCCCCCCGGACTCTCTACTAACAGCGCTGGGGTGAGCCCCGGGGCCGGCTCAGCTCCCCCTCCCCAGCTGGTTCCTCCTAACCAGGGCCCTGCAGCCACTGACTGTGCCAAACCCCTGCCCTCCTCTGGGGCTGACCCCCCCACATCCCCCACACACCCTGTTCCCTCACATTGGGGCTGGGGGGGGCTCACCTCTGCCCCCCACCCCATCCTCTCGTGCTCCACTTGGACGAGGAAGAGGAGCCAGGGGAGAAGGAGGAGGACTTGGGGGGCATCCCCTCACTGCTGTCCAGGAGCAGCCCTGTGCCAGGCTCTGTGGGTGAGGGGAGGGGGCAAAGGCCCCACTCGGCCTCCCCTTGTGCCCCCCCCCCCCCACTTGGGGAGGGCCAGAGGGGGCCACGCACTGCCCCCCCCCCCCCCCCGCAGGGCTGTTCCCTGTTGGTTTGTGCTGCCCAAACCTCCCTGGGTTGCCCCTGGGGGGTTGGCTGCTGCCCCCCCCGACCCCCCCAAGCTCCTCTTCCCCCCCCCCCCCCAGCTCTGGAGTTGCCTTAAAGCAGAGCTCTGTGCTGCTGGCGCTGGGGGGGGCGCTGGGCGGGGGGGGGCGTGGGGGAGGCTTTGTTCTACCTGCAGCTCCGGTGCTGTGTTCTGCTCTATAAATGGAAGCAGCACGGAGCTGCCCCCCACGCAGGGGCCCACGTGGGGAGCACCCACACCAGCGCCCCCCCCTCCCCCCCTCCCCACACCTCACCCACCCTGGGCTCTCTGCAGACCCCCCCCTCCCCTCCCCTCCCCTCGTGCTGGGGGTCTGAGCCCCCCCAGTGCCTGCCAGGGGTGCTGGCACCTGGCACCAGTAAAAGCCTTGCACTGTTTGCAGCCCCCTGCTCTGCTCTGTGTGACTCCAAGGGAGGGGACAGTGGGGGTGGGGGGCAGCCTGGAGACACCCCCACACACACACACACTCTCTTCCAGCTGCAAAACCAGGGTCCCCCCAGGCCCCTGTGGCCGTGGGCATCGCTGTGCCCCATCCCCTGCTGGCACCAGCAGCTCCTGGGCATCACCACAGAGCTGCCAGCCCTGCCCTGCTCCCCCTGCACTGAGGCTCTCCCACCCCTCGCCCCTGGTGCTCCCCCCTGGAGTGGGGACCCCCCCCCCCGGCCGTGGTGGGGCTGGAGCCTCGTGGCCAGCCTGCCCCCTCCACGTGAGCCCTGGCTGCTGGCACTGGGTGCCAGTCTGTCCACAGCCCCCATCTGTTGGCCCTACAAATAACCCAGCCGAGAGCGGGGGGGGGGGGCCCCAAGGCCAGCGGCCCCCTGCCCACTCCCCTGGCACAACCTGCCCTTGAGTGGGGAGGGCACCAGGGCGGGACCCTGATGGGCCTCTGAGGGCAGTGGTGGGCGCCCCTGGGTGGCACAGGGTAGCGTGGCCACCGCCTTGGCACCCAGAAGCTGTTGGACACCTCCGGGGCCCTGGGTGGTCGCTGCCCCCCCCCCCCCCCGGGGGCCGGGGCCGGCGCCGTGGTGGGCAGGGAAAGGCCAAACGTGCCCTGGGACGATGCCGGGGTGGGGGGGGGGGGGTCCTGCCCGGCCCTCACGTTGCCCTGTGCCCGCAGGGCGGGGGACACGCAACCTTAAGCCCGGGGTTGCCACCTTGGCGGTGCCAGGTTGCCGGCGGGCACCCGGGGGGCCGAACACCACACAGGGTGCCGCACGTGTCCCCAGCGCCACCCCCACCCCCCCCGAGGAGCCCTTGGCACCCTGCTGGCCCCTGGGTGCCAGCAACGCTTCCCAAAATAGCCTCGGTGGGGAGATAAAAGCAGGAGGGGCTGGCACGGGGCGGGGTGGGCACAGAGGGTCAGGATGCTGGGGCCCAGCGCGGTGGTGCGCAGCGGGGGGCTGCTCTCCGGCGCCCACCTGGGCTGCCGCCTGCGGGAGGAGGACTCCGGCCGCAGGGAGACCTTCAGCGCCGAGTGGTTGGACCTGGAGCTCAGCACCCGGCCCGAGCAGGGGTGAGGGCACCGCCGCTGCCAGCCCTGGGGGCGCCCCGGGGGTGCCAGAGGACGGTCTCGGAGGTCTCGGAGGGCTGTGGGAGCTCCTCGGGGTGGGGGGTGGGGGGTGGGCTTGGAGCGAGGAGGAGTCCCAGGGGGTCTCGTCGGGGGTGCTTGAGGGTCCTCAAGGGTTGTGGGAGCTCCACGGGGGGCTTGGAGCTGGGTGGGTTCTAAGGGGTCTCATGGGGGGGGGGGGCTGCAGGGCACCCCAGGAGGCTGCGATGGGTTCCAAGGGTCCCTGTGGGGTCGAGAGCTCCGGGGAGGGGGGGGAGGTGGGGGGGATGATCGGTGAGGACTGGGAGGGTCTCGGGGGGGTTGCTGTGGGGGTTGGGGGTCTTCAAGGGGCTGGGGGATGCTGGGTGTCCACACAGGGCCACGAGGGATGTGGGGGTCCTCGTGAGGCGGGCTTGTCCCCGGGGGCTTGGAGGTTCTCCCGAGGGTCCCCATGGGGGTCTCCAGCAGGGACATAGCAACCTCCGAGGGGGTGAGCGGTCCCCGAGGGTGGCGTGGGACGTGGGGGCGCTCCCCACGGGGCAGAGCAGGGCACGGGGGTCGCTGGGGGGGGGGGGGAGGTGCTGGGGGTCTCACTGCCGTGCCCCCTGCGTGCCCAGGTGGTGCCGGCGGGAGGTGGACCAGCAGCGCCGGGAGACGCTGGAGCAGTACGGGGAGCTGCGGGTCCTGGAGCAGCGCTCGCCCTGGGGGGTGCTGCGGGTGGGCTGCCTGGGGCAGCCCCTGACCCAGCACCTCCTGCCCTACGCCCGCACCCCTGCCCCTGCCTCTCTTCTCCCCCTCAGACCTCCGCGGGGCCAAGCCCGGGCTCCGCCGCACCCTCTCCCGCTCCCTGTCCCACGAAGCCCAGCGAGGCTGAGGGCGCTGGGGGGGATTCTGGGGGCTCGGGGGGGGGGACGACTCTGGGGACGCTGGGTGGGGGACTCGGGGGGTACTGGGGAGGGACTTTGGGGGCACTGGGGGTGACTCTGGGGGCACTGGGGAGGGGGGCACGACGCTGATGCTGGGGGGCAGCGGAGGGACCTGGATGCCTGAATCCACTCGGCCACCCCCGAAGAGGCAGCTCGGGAGGGTGGGGGACAAGTGAGGGGTGGGATCCCACACGCCTGGGGACCCCAGCCCACAGCGGGCGGTGGGGAGGCCGGCGGGGACGCGGTGCCAGCGGCCTGGGGGCGCTCTTGGCAGCTCCAGCCACGGGCACGACTCCGTTTTCCTGGCACGGAGAAGGAGACGGGCGGATGGGGAGCGCTGAGACACCCCCCCCCGCCGGGGGTCATACTGGACTCTAGGGGGGGGGTTGTGGAGGGGTGGGGGGCTGGGGAAGGGTCTCTCCGTGGGGTTGTACAAATGGAGGGGTTTTGTATGGCAATAAAGTGCTCAGCCTGGCACCGCGGCGTGGATTTGGGGAGGGGGCTCCCAGGTAGCCTGGGGGAGGGGCTAGATTTAGGGAGGGACCTCGGTGGGGAGTGGGGGAAACTGAGGCATGGGGGGCGGCAGGAGGGAGCCAGGAGTTTAGAGGGGATCTTGGGTGGGCCTAGGGGAGGTGAGAACCTTCTGCTTACATAACCACCCCCCCCACCCCCCAGTGCCAGCCCAGCCCGTGCCAGGGGCCGGGACAGTGCCAGTGCCAGTGCCCAGATTAGCTGTTCCCACCCAGCTGGATCCTGCTGTCCCTGGGCCACTGCCAGGCCCTGTGCCCAGCCTTGTCCCTTTTCTCCCTGCCTGGCACTGCTCCCCACCACATTTGCCTACCTGCAGCTCTGGCCCAGACAGGATTTGGGGTCTTTGAGCCCCAGCCCTCTCCCCAGCCCCACAGGTGGGTCCCATCCTGCCCCTTGCTGCAGGGAGATGGGCACCCTGGGAGCTGGCAGGGCTGATGGTGCCAGGGGCTGGGCTGAGCTCCAGCACACTCAGCTCACTGGTGACAGAGGCATCAGGGAGAGATCAAATGGATCCCATTCCAAACCCTTCCCAATCCTACTCCCCAGCCTCATCCTTCCCCTTCCCTTCCCCAGTCCCCATCCCAGCCTCATCCTCTCCCCATTCCAATCCCAGCCCCTCCCCATCTTCTCCCCATTTCCCCTCCCCTTCCATCCCATCCCCACCTCAATCCTCATCCCATTCCTTCCCAGCCCCATCCCAACACTTTCCCATCCCATCCTCTCCCATGGGACACTCCTGAGCATCCCCACTGCCAGGGCAGGCCATGGAGGGGACTCACAGCTGGGTATGTGGGGAGGAGGGGGGCAGACCCCTGGACTGGATCCCCAGTTCCTGGATGCCCAAATCTTGGGTCCCAAATTCCTGGGTCCCAAATTCCTGGATCCTTTCTCCTTCCTCCCCACCCCCACCAGCGGGCGGGGGGGAGGGCAGCCCAGCGCCGGGGCCGCATCCAGCAGCGCTGGCACCCAGCCACATCCCCCAGCCCCGGGGCGCTGGCACTAACCTGGTTAGCCAGGATGGATGGGCAGCATCCCCCCCCGCGCCAAGGCAGGGCCATTGCTCATCCTGGGCTCTCACCTCCCCACCTCCCTCCCCCCTCCTTGAAGCCATCTGAGGATATAAGGCAGGATTTGGGGGGGTGGGTGGCCAGCGGCCGCGGCGCAGCCCCTCGCCATGAGCCGCCTGGCAGCGCTGCGGGAGGGCTACGAACGCTTCGACCCCGCCGCATACCTGCACAACAACTACCTGCCCCCCCGCGCCGACTTCTCCTCCGAGGACTTCGTGGTGCCCTGGAAGCTGCGATGCTTGGCTGAGACCTTTGCCAGCGGTGAGGGGAAGACCCCACACCCCCCCCCATGCGCCCCCCATCCCCCCGAATCTTGCCGTGGGATGGGGAAGCTGAGGCACGAGCAGGGAGAGCAGCTGGGCACCCACCCTGCCCTGCTGCCCGCTCCAAATCCTTCCCCACCCCACTCCCCAGTCCCATTCCCATCCTTCTCCCCATTCCAAACCCTTCCCCACCCCACTCCCCAGTCCCATTCCCATCCTTTCCCCATTCCAAACCCTTCCCCATCCCACTCCCAGTCCCATTCCCATCTGCTCCCCATTCCAAACCCTTCCCCACCCCACTCCCATTCCCATCTGCTCCCATTCCAAACCTTTCCCAGCCCCATCCCAGGCCCCAGTCCCATTCCCATCCTTTCCCCTTTGCACGTCCTTCCCACTCCTCATCCCACTTCCCAGTCCTATTCCCATCCCCTCCCTATTCCAAACCCTCCCCAGACCCACCCCCAGACCCTGGTCCCAATCCCATCCTTTCCCCTTTCCCAGCCCTATCCCACTCCCCCAGCCCCATTCCCATTCTTTTCCCCCTCTCCAAGCCCTTCCCAATCCTCATCCCACTCCCATTCCCATCCTCTCCCCATCCCTTGGCTGCTCCCACTCTGATCCCCATCCCATGCTGGGACCCCCCTTGGTTTCTGCCATCCCCAGGCTCAGTGTGGGACCCCCCCACCCCCCCACCCCCCTTACGTCCTGCTCCTCCTCTGCAGGGGAGATCCACGGGCGCACGCTCGTGGACGTGGGCTCAGGCCCCACCATCTACCAGCTGCTGAGCGCCTGCGACCACTTCGAGGAGATTGTGGCCACCGACTACCTGGCGGTGAACCGGGAGGAGCTGCGGCGCTGGGCGCGGGGCGAGCCGGGCACCTTCGACTGGAGCCCTTTCATCCGGCACGTCTGCAAGATCGAGGGGCGCGGGTAGGGACGCGGCGGGGGGCACGGCGCGGGGGCACGGCGGGACACCCCGGGACACGGGGGGGACACGGCAGGGACACGGGCGGGACACAGAGGACACAGCGGGAGACGGGGGGTACATGGCGGGGCACAGAGCGGGGCACGGGGAGGGGCACGGAAGGACATGGGACCGACACGGAGGGACACAGGGAACACGGCGGGACGTGGGGGGACACGGAGGGGACGTGGTGGGACGTGGGGTGCACACAGCGGGACGTGGGGGACATGGAGGGGACGTGGTGGGACGTGGGGTGCACACAGCGGGACGTGGGGGACACGGAGGGGGCGTGGTGGGACGTGGGGTGCATACAGCGGGACGTGGGGGGCACGGAGGGGACGTGGTGGGACGTGGGGGTGCACACAGCGGGACGTGGGGGGCACGGAGGGACGCAGGTGGTGCGTGGGGCTGGTCCGGTCCCTGCAGGAGCTTGTCCCCAGGTCCCGTGGGATCACAGCCCCCTGTCCCCGCGGCTGCAGGGCTGAGCCCCGTGGCGTTGTGCCCCCACGCCTCGTGGGATCACATCCCTGTGGCTGCTGGCCTGATCCCTGCGAGAGCTTGTCCCAGATCCGTGAAATCTTGGCCTTGTGTCTCTGCAGACGTTGGGTTGATCCCCACAGGATCCCCTCCCTGTGTCCCTGCAAACGTTGGGTCGATCCCTGAAGGAACCCAGCCCTGTGTCCCTGCAGACGTTGGGTTGATCCCCGCAGGATCCCCTCCCTGTATCCCTGCAGACGTTGGGTCGATCCCCGCAGGATCCCAGCCCTGTGTCCCTGCAGACGTTGGGTTGATCCCCACAGGATCCCCTCCCTGTATCCCTGCAGACGTTGGGTCGATCCCTGCAGGATCCCCTCCCTGTGCCCCTGCAGACGTTGGGGTCGATCCCCGCAGGATCCCAGCCCTGTGCCCCTGCAGACGTTGGGTCGATCCCCGCAGGATCCCAGCCCTGTGCCCCTGCAGACGTTGGGTCGATCCCCGCAGGATCCCAGCCCTGTGCCCCTGCAGACGTTGGGTCGATCCCCGCAGGATCCCAGCCCTGTGCCCCTGCAGACGTTGGGTTGATCCCCTCAGTGTATCCCTGCAGACGTTGGGTCGATCCCCGCAGGATCCCCTCCCCGTGTCCCTGCAGACGTTGGGTCGATCCCGCAGGATCCCAGGCCCTGTGTCCCTGCAGACGTTGGGTCGATCCCCACGGGATCCCCTCTCTGTGTCCCTGCAGACATTGGGTCGATCCCTGCAGGATCCCAGCCTTGTGTCCCTACAGACGCTGGGTCGATCCCCCCAAGATCCCCTCCCTGTATCCCTGCAAACGCTGGGTCGATCCCCGCAGGATCCCCTCCCCGTGTCCCTGCAGACGTTGGGTTGATCCCCTCAGTGTATCCCTGCAGACGTTGGGTCGATCCCCGCAGGATCCCCGCCCCGTGTCCCTGCAGATGTCAGGTCCCTCCCTATGGGATCCCACCCCCGTCGCCCCCCCGATTCCCCTGCCCCCCCCCTCCGTGCCCAGCGGGTGCCAGGCCGGTGCCCGCGGTGGGTGCGGGGCGATCCTGCCGCCCGCTGAGCCGCGGCTGCCCGCAGGGAGCCCTGGCAGGAGAAGCAGCGGCGGCTGCGGGCCCGGCTGCGGCGCATCCTGCCCATCGACGTGCACCAGCCGCACCCGCTGGGGGCTCCCCTCCGCCCGCCGGCCGATGCCCTGCTCTCCGCCTTCTGCCTGGAGGCCGTCAGCCCGGACCGCGCCGCCTTCGCCCGCGCCCTGGCACACGTGGGCACGCTGCTGCGCCCGGGGGGGCACCTGCTGCTGCTGGGGGCGCTGGGGGAGTCCTTCTACCTGGCGGGGGCCGCCCGGCTGCCCGTGGTGTCGCTGGCGGAGGGACGACGTCCGAGCGGCCCTGGCCGGTGCCAGCTTCGCCCTGCGCGACTTCCGCTCCTACGCCATGCCCCCCGCGCTCCGCACCGGCGTCGATGACGTCCAGGGAGTCTTCTTCGTCCATGCCCAGAAGCCTCTGGAGGCTTGAGGGGCCCCGGACCCCCCCAACCTGCCCCCCGAACCCCCAGCCCTGCCTTCGTGGCCCCCCGGCCGCCCCAGCCCCGCTGCCCCCCCAATAAAGCCCAAGCTGCACCACCCAGCCTGGCACCGCCGAGGGCAGGAGGGGGCGGCCCTGGGGAGGGGGCACCCCGAGGTTCGGGGCGGGGGTGGGGGGGGGGAAGGGGACAGAGGGGAGGGTGTCAGGGCAGGGAGGATGTTTGGTCCATTGAGGGGGGTGGGGGCACAGGGAGGGGAGCTGGGGTGCACCAAGGGGCACCAAGAGGGTTTGGGGCACATCAAGGGGGGGGTTTGGGGCACAGTGAGGGGGTTCAGGGCATGCTGGGGTTGGGGGGGTGGGAAGTTTGGGGTCCATGGAAGGGATTTGGGGGGGGGTTGGGGCACAGTGAGGGGTTCAGGGCATGCTGGGTGGGGGGAGGGGGAGTTTGGGGTCCATGGAGGGGATCTGGGGGGGGTTGGAGCACACTGAGGGGGCACATCAAGGGGGTTTGGGGGCACAGGGAGGGGATTTGGGGTGCACCAAGATGGTTTGGGGCACATCAAGGGGGGGTTGGGGCACAGTGAGGGGGTTCAGGGCATGCTGGGGTGGGGGGGGTGGGGAGTTTGGGGTCCATGGAGACGATTTGGGGGGGGATTGGGGCACAGTGAGGGGAGCTGGGGTGCACCAGGGTGCACCAAGAGGGTTTGGGCACATCAAGGGGGGGGTTGATGGGGGGCAGTTTGGGGTCCATGGAGGGGATTTGGGGGGGGGTTGGAGCACACTGAGGGGGCACACAAGGGGGTTTGGGGGCACAGGGAGGGGATTTGGGGTGCACCAAGGGGCACCAAGAGGGTTTGGGGCACATCAAGGGGGTTCAGGGCATGCTGGGGATGGGGGGGGTGGGGAGTTTGGGGTCCATGGAGGGGATTTGGGGGGGGGGTTGGGGCACAGTGAGGGGGTTCAGGGCATGCTGGGTTGGGGGGGGGTGGGGAGTTTGGGGTCCATGGAGGGGATTTGGGGGGGGTTGGAGCACACTGAGGGGGGCACATCAAGGGGGTCTGGGGGCACAGGGAGGGGATTTGGGGTGCACCAAGGGGCACCAAGAGGGTTTGGGGCACATCAAGGTGGGGGTTGGGCACAGTGAGGGGTTCAGAGCATGCTGGGGTGGGGGGGAGGCAGTTTGGGGTCCATGGAGGGGATCTGGGGGGGGTTGGAGCACACTGAGAGGGGCACATCAAGGGAGTCTGGGGGCACAGGGAGGGCATTTGGGGTGCACCAAGGGGCACCAAGAGGGTTTGGGGCACAGTGAGGGGGTCAGGGCATGCTGGGGATGGGGGGGGTGGGGAGTTTGGGGTCCATGGAGTGGATCTGGGGGGGGTTAGAGCACACTGAGGGGGGCACATCAAGGGGGTCTTGGGGGCACAGGGAGGGGATTTGGGGTGCACCAAGGAGCTTGGGGGCACACTGGGAGAGCTGGGGGGGGGGGCACTGGGAAGGCAGCCACGGGGTGGGGGCACCGTGGGCAGCGTTGTGGGGGGGGCACAGGGGGGGCAGGGATGGGGCACAGCCAGACAGGGTGAAGGTTGAACTCAGCTTTATTCACCCCACAACACACTGGGGGGGGAGGGGCTGCACCCCCAGCTGTGGGGAGGGGGGGGGGGGTGGGGGGGCAACCCCCCCCCCCAGCCCCAAGGCACCGCTCCAGTCCCACACATTCCCACCCCACCCCCCACCCCCTGCCAAAGCCAGCCAGCAGCCAGCAGGTCTGAGTGAGCCCCCCACCTCCCACCCCCCCAAAATGCACACAGCCCCCTCCCCACCCACCCCTAAAGCACACAGCCCCCTCCCCAATCCCCCCCCCCACCGCTCACAGCCCCCTCCCCACCCACCCCCCCAGTCTCCAGCAGCCACCTCCTGCCTCCTGCAGGCTTCACAGCTCCCACTTCAGCACTGGGGGGCACTGGGGGGGCACTGTGCAAGCAGCCCCCCACCCCAGGGAGAGGAGCTGGGGGGCAAAGAGTTGGGGGGGGGGGCGGAGAAAGAAACCTCAGGAGGCAACAGGGGGAAGGAGGCCACGGCTGGGGGGGGGGGGAGGGGCCTGGGGGTTCACTTGGCACAGGGCAGGACCCCGGGGGGGGGGGGTGGGGGGGCAGGCAAGGGGCTGTGCTCCCCCCCCTCTCCCCCCCCCCCAGCAGCTCTAGTCCACTTTGAAGAGGTCAGAGTTGGCCTTCAGGAGGTAGAGGCTGTCATCCATCAGGAAACTGTGGGGGGGGGCAGAGGTGGGAGCTGGGGGGGGGGTCCCCCTGGCCTGGGGGGGACCCCAAACCCTCTGGCTCTCAGTGCTAGGTGGGGAGGTGAAGGACTGGGGGAGCCCCAAACATCTTCTCCCCCCCCAACCCCCCAACCACAGCCTGGCCCCAGGGCTCTGGGCAGCAGCTGGGGGGGGTCCCTCCCAGCACCCCCCAGGCAAGAAGGGGGTCCCCAGCACCCCCCAGGCAAGAAGGGGGTCCCCAGCACCCTGCTTTCAAAGGGGAGGAGGCACTATGGGTCCCATGGGCTCCAGCACCCCCAGGGGCAAGAGAGGAGAGCACTGAGCACCCCCAGGGACCAAAGCAGGGGGGGCGGGGGGGTGGGGGGCTTAGCACCCCAATTTCAACAGGGGAGGGCACCCAGCACCCTGTGGGCAAGAGTGGGGGCACCTGAAAGGAGTCCCAGCACCCCACAGGGAAGAGGGGAGCCCCCAGAACCCCCCCTGAGCCTTCCCCAGGTTCAAGGGAAGGGCACCCAGCCCCCTGAGCCTGCCCCCAGGGGGGCACCCAGCCCCTGAGCCTCACCAGGAGGGCACCCAGCCCCCTGAGCCTGCCCCCAGGGGGGCACCCAGCACCCTGAGCCTCACCAGGAGGGCACCCAGCACCCTGTGGGCAAGAGTGGGGGCACCTGAAAGGAGTCCCAGCACCCCCACAGGGAAGAGGGGAGCCCCCAGAACCCCCCCTGAGCCTTCCCCAGGTTCAAGGGAAGGGCACCCAGCCCCCCTGAGCCTGCCCCCAGGAGGGCACCCAGCCCCCTGAGCCTGCCCCCAGGAGGGCACCCAGCCCCCTGAGCCTGTACCAGGAGGGCATCCAGCCCCCTGAGCCTGCCCCCAGGAGGGCACCCAGCACCCTGAGCCTGCCCCAGGAGGGCACCCAGCCCCCTGAGCCTGCCCCCAGGAGGGCACCCAGCCCCCTGAGCCTGCCCCAGGAGGGCACCCAGCACCCTGAGCCTGCCCCCAGGGGAGCACCCAGCCCCCTGAGCCTCACCAGGAGGGCACCCAGCCCCCTGAGCCTGCCCCAGGAGGGCACCCAGCCCCCTGAGCCTGCCCCCAGGGGGGCACCCAGCACCCTGAGCCTCACCAGGAGGGCACCCAGCACCCTGTGGGCAAGAGTGGGGGCACCTGAAAGGAGTCCCAGCACCCCACAGGGAAGAGAGGAGCCCCCAGAACCCCCCCCAACCCTTCCTCAGGTTCAAGGGAAGGGCACCCAGCCCCCTGAGCCTGCCCCCAGGAGGGCACCAAGCCCCCTGAGCCTGCCCCCAGGAGGGCACCCAGCCCCCTGAGCCTGCCCCCAGGAGGGCACCCAGCCCCCTGAGCCTCACCAGGAGGGCACCCAGCCCCCTGAGCCTGCCCCCAGGAGGGCACCCAGCCCCCTGAGCCTCACCAGGAGGGCACCCAGCCCCCTGAGCCTGCCCTCAGGAGGGCACCCAGCCCCCCTGAGCCTGCCCCCAGGAGGGCACCCAGCCCCCTGAGCCTGCCCCCAGGGGGGCACCCAGCACCCTGAGCCTGCCCCCAGGAGGGCACCCAGTGAGGTGCGGGGGGGCGGTGAGGTGCGGGGCGGTCACTGACCTGTAGAAGAGGACGTTGAGGGGGATGGTGCCAATGTGCCAGAGGGCATGGGCATCCCAGCACCCAGAAGAGGGGGGGGAAGTCGAGGAGCTCCAGCAGCGCCAGGGCCTGCAGCAGCAGCACCACGGCGGCGCACTTCCAGACGTGGGGCAGGCTGCGGGCGGTTCCGCAGGCACCAGCGCAGCCACCAGGCCAGGTTCAGCAGCCCTGGGCGCGGAGGGGAGGGCTGGGGGAGGGGCGCCGAGGGCTGGGGGGCGGCCCCCCGACCCCGGGCGCCCGCCCCCCGGCCCCGGCCACCGCTCTGCCCCCCTCCCCCGGCCGGCCAGCCTGCCTCACCCATGCCGGCGTTGGCTGCCATGTTGTAGCCGTAGTCGAAGCGGACCAAGGTCAGGTAGGAGATGTGGCCGGCGAGGAAGAGGAGGAGGAAGGCCCTGAAGATGCTGATTAAGGCTGGTCGCTGCAGCCCCAGAGTCCTGCAGGGGTGAGGAAGAGGATGAGGAGGAGGGTGAGGAGGCAGGCAGCAGGGGGTGAGGCCAAGCCCCCCACCCCCCCGGGGCAGAGCCTCACCTGACGCAGCAGAGGTAGACAGAGTGCAGCACCACGGCCGAAGCACAGAAGTAGTCCAGCTTCTGGGGGGTGGGGGGGAGGGTTAGGGCTGCCTGAGCCGTGCTGCCAGCTTCCCCTGGCACCCCCCCAGGGGGCTCAGCAGCGGCAGCTCAGCTGCCCAAGGCCAGCCCCCCGGGGCAGGGTGCTGCTCACCTCTGTCACTGCTGTGTCCCGAGTGTGGAAGACGGTGGACCAGAACCAGGCGTTCAAGGAGACCTGGGGGACAAAGGGGGGGGGTGAGGGGAGGAGGGGACAGGGCTGGGGGGCATCACCCCACCCCCCTCTGGAAGGGCAAACTGGGCATTGGGTCATGGTCCCCACTCTGAGCAGCCTGTTGGATGTGTTGGGGAGGATGGGGGAAGGAAAGGAGCAGGGAAAAGAGATGAACAGGGGAGGAAAGCAGGAGGGGAAGAGGGGAGGAAGCAGGAGGGGAAGAGGGGAAGAAGCAGGAGGGGAAGAAGCAGGAGGGGAAGAAGCAGGAGGGGAAGGAAGCAGGAGGGGAAGGAAGCAGGAGGGGAAGGAAGCAGGAGGGGAAGGAAGCAGGAGGGGAAGAGGGGAGGAAGCAGGAGGGGAAGAGGGGAAGAAGCAGGAGGGGAAGAGGGGAAGAAGCAGGAGGGGAAGAGGGGAAGAAGCAGGAGGGGAAGAAGCAGGAGGGGAAGAAGCAGGAGGGGAAGAAGCAGGAGGGGAAGGAAGCAGGAGGGGAAGGAAGCAGGAGGGGAAGAGGGGAGGAAGCAGGAGGGGAAGAGGGGAAGGGAAGCAGGAGGGGAAGAGGGGAGGGAAGCAGGAGGGGAAGAGGGGAGGGAAGCAGGAGGGGAAGAAGCAGGAGGGGAAGGAAGCAGGAGGGGAAGGAAGCAGGAGGGGAAGAGGGGAGGAAGCAGGAGGGGAAGAGGGGAAGAAGCAGGAGGGGAAGAGGGGAAGAAGCAGGAGGGGAAGAAGCAGGAGGGGAAGAAGCAGGAGGGGAAGAAGCAGGAGGGGAAGAAGCAGGAGGGGAAGAAGCAGGAGGGGAAGGAAGCAGGAGGGGAAGGAAGCAGGAGGGGAAGGAAGCAGGAGGGGAAGAGGGGAGGAAGCAGGAGGGGAAGAGGGGAGGAAGCAGGAGGGGAAGAGGGGAAGGAAGCAGGAGGGGAAGAGGGGAAGGAAGCAGGAGGGGAAGAGGGGAAGGAAGCAGGAAGGGAAGAGGAGAAGGAAGCAGGAGGGGAAGAGGAGAAGGAAGCAGGAGGGGAAGAAGCAGGAGGGGAAGAAGCAGGAGGGGGAGGAAGCAGGAGGGGGAGGAAGCAGGAGGGGGGAGGAAGCAGGAGGGGGAGGAAGCAGGAGGGGAAGAAGCAGGAGGGGAAGAAGCAGGAGGGGAAGAGGGGAAGGAAGCAGGAGGGGAAGAGGGGAAGAAGCAGGAGGGGAAGAGGGGAAGAAGCAGGAGGGGAAGAGGGGAAGAAGCAGGAGGGGAAGAGGGAAGGAAGCAGGAGGGGAAGAGGGGAAGGAAGCAGGAGGGGAAGAGGGAAGGAAGCAGGAGGGGAAGAGGGGAAGGAAGCAGGAGGGGAAGAGGGGAGGAAGCAGGAGGGGAGAAGAGGGGAGGGAAGCAGGAGGGGAGAAGAGGGGAGGGAAGCAGGAGGGGAGAAGAGGGGAGGGAAGCAGGAGGGGAAGAGGGGAAGGAAGCAGGAGGGGAAGAGGGGAGGAAGCAGGAGGGGAAGAGGGGAGGAAGCAGGAGGGGAAGAGGGGAGGAAGCAGGAGGGGAAGAGGGGAAGGAAGCAGGAGGGGAAGAGGGAAGGAAGCAGGAGGGGAAGAGGGAAGGAAGCAGGAGGGGAAGAGGGGAGGGAAGCAGGAGGGGAAGAGAGGAAGGGTTAGGGTTAGGGTTTAGGAGGAGGGGGAAGAGGAGGGGATATGGAAAGGAAGGGGCCAGGAGGGGAGGGGCCAGGAAGGGAGGGGCCAGGAGGGGAGGGCAGGGGGCGGGGGCCGAGGCTCACCCAGGCGAAGGCGACGCAGGTTTGGTACATGGGGGAGGCCGGCGGCACGGCGGCTTTGTAGCGCAGCAGCATGACGAAGCTGGCCAGGCCGTTAAGGAAGGAGGCAAAGGCCGAGGCCGGCTCCTGGAAGCAGAGGAAGCGCCAGAAGGGCCACTGCGGGGACGAGGGCAGCGTCAGGGGACGGAGGGGGGACCCCGACCTAACCTCCCACCCCCTCCCCACACCCTCCCGCTGCTGACCTTGCCGTGGAACTGCGGCACTCTGTGGCCCCCCTGCAGGTAGAGCCGCACCGTCCGCCACATGCAGTCGTACTTGCAGTCGTCTCGGCAGCTCCAGCCTGCGGCAGGGGGGCGGCAGCGGTGGGAGGGGGGCTCGCCCTGACCGCTGAGCGACCTCCCCCCACCCAGTCCCACCTAGTCTGGGCCGTGGTGGGCGCTGGGAGTGGCAGGATCCAGCTCCCGTGGGTGCCCCCGGGTTACATCCCCTGCCCTGCCTGGCTGCGGGAGCACCGCGCACCCAGACCTCCCTCCCAGCGCTACCGCCCAGTACAGCCCAGCGATTCCCAGCGTGGCCCAGCAGAGGACAGCAGCTTCCCCAGCAAAGTCCAGCGGTGCCCAGGGCGGCTTAGCGGCGCAGCCCAGCACCCGGCGACACCACCCAGCGCCTCCCCGCATGACCCCAGAGCACGGCCCTAACAGCCCTGAGCGCGGCCCAGTGCCCACCGACACCGGCCCAGCACGGTACAGCGCCCCCCAGCACACAACCAGCATGGCCCAGCACCCCCCAGCACCGCCTAGCCTGGCCACAGCCGGCCCCGGTGCCCCCCCGGCTGGCACCGCTGCCTGCAGCCCAGCGCCGCCCGCTCCACTCCCGCCCCGGCGCGGAGGCGGGGCCCTGGGGAGAGGCGTGGTCCTATTGGGGGAGGGACTCGCCGGCAATAGAGGCGGGGCCCGGCCCGGCAGCCAATGGGCTTGGGGCGGGGGCGGTACCTGTCAGGCCCATGTAGAGCGGTTGGCGAGCGCGGAAGTGCTTCAGCGCCGCCCCCGAGCAGTTCTGCCGCTCGCAGCGGCTCAGGCACTCGCGGTACAGCGGCTCCCGGTCCCCTTGCGAGCCCCGGGCCGGGACCGGCGCCGCTGCTGCTCCAAGCAGCAGCAGCAGCGCGGTCCGCGCCGCGCCGCCGGCCGCCATCGCCGCCCGGCCCGGTCTAGTCCCGCCCCTTCCGGCCCGCACCGGAAACGGGGGCGTCGCGGGGCATCATGGGATACAGCGCCTCCGCCTGCCGCGGGGATGCTGGGATGCAGTCCCCCGGCCGCGGGGCTCATGGGATATATCCCCCCCACGGTGCGCAGCGTGGCCCGGGAAGCCGCCGGGCCCCGGGGTTCCGTGCGGGAGCCCCGACGGCTCGTGGAGCTCGGGGCCAGAGCAGTGCCCGGGGCCACAGTGTGCCTCCGCCTCGGGGTGGGCTGTGCAAGCCTCAGCCGTGCGGGACCGCGGGTGGCGAACCGCGGGACCGAGACCCCGAGGCGGGCACCCTGCTGGGGACAGGGGCAGGGATGTGGTGCCCTCGGATCCGCTGTGCCCTCCCCGAGGTGGCTGCCGTCTTGTCTTAGGGTGATGGTGACGAGCTGGCTCCTTGTTCCCACCCCCACAGAGCCATCACCCCCGGGCAGATGAGGGGTCCTGGCCCCCCAAGAACTGGGGTCCCCCTCTCCAGCCCAACCGGCTCCCCTGCGGTGGGGGTGCAGGTGGCCGCGGTGGCTGTGCGGGAGCGCAGGATGAGGTGGCACACGGGGACACGGCGAGAGATCCAGCTCCGTGCAGGGATCCTATCCCGGCCCTGCAGTGTGGCTGCTCCGGGCCACGGTGCCCCAACCTGCTTGGCTAGGGGGCGTCCAGGTGGGGCTGGGAGTGTGTGGGGTCCCCATCATGAGCCGTGATGCTTGCAGGGGACCCTCTGTCCCAGGCGCCACTCCGCATCAAGGCAGTAGATGAAGATGCCTGGGGTAGGAGGACAGTCACCAGTCCTGGGACACCTCCCTGGGGACCCATCGAATGCTTCCAGGCAGTCCCTGCACCCCAGGGCTGTCCTGGACCCCAAAACTGACCCTCGATGCCCAGGCCTGCCCCCCCACCCCCGGGACTGTACCCTCTGTTCCAAGCGACCGCACAGCGCATTCCCGGTGCAGCGGCAGGACCCCGGGTCAGGGGAGCACCGGCACCGAGCTGGGGAGCACCGGGGGCGTGCAGCCCGCGCATTCCCGGTGCGGCGGCAGGACCCCGGGTCAAGGGAGCACTGGCACCGAGCTGGGGAGCACCGGGGGCGTGCAGCCCGCGCATTCCCGGTGCGGCGGCAGGACCCCGGGTCAAGGGAGCACCGGGGGGTGCAACCCCAAATCCGCAGCAGGGATGGGTGTCCCGGTGCTCCCGGTGAATGGGGAAGGGTCTGGTTTGACGGGAGCGCGCAGGGGTGGCGGGAGCACGCAAAGAGAGGCGGGGGGGCGGTTTGTGTGCGGCGCGCCCCTCGCCCGGGGCCGGGGCCGGCAGCGCGGCGCGGCCCCGCGAGGCGGAGCCCGGGAGCGGCGGGAGGCGGCGGCTCCGCACCGCAAACTTTCCCGGAGCGACCGGCGGGACCATGGGCCGCGGCCCGCGCTGAGCACCATGATCCCGGCCGGACCCTGCCTCTGCGCCGGGCTCCTGCTTGCCGCCCTCTGCCCCGCAGCCGCCGCCGAAGGTGGGTCCGAGCAAACCGGGACCGGGGGACACCGGGAGCCGAGGGAGGCGGGTTGGGGGGAAAGGACACAAACAACACACACGGGACCGGGAGGACACCGGGCCGCGGGAGCGTCCTTTCGGCGGCGGCAGGACTTTGCACAAAGTTTTGCACGGGAGCGCCCGGCACCGGGGGGCACCGGGAGGACGCCGGCGGCGGGGGGGGGGGGAGCACCGGGCTGCAGGGTCCAGCGTGCTTGGGGGCTGCTCGGTTGAAAGTGACGGAACCGTCCGTTTCCCTCTCCCCCCCAACCCCCCCCTCGCGACTAGTCCCTTCCCGGTGCTCCCCCGGTTCTTCCCGCCGCAGGCAGCACGTCCCCGGTGTCCCCCTGCACGGCGATCGTCCCTGCGGGGCTGGGGGCCAAACTGGGAGGCGCTGGTCGGACTGGGCTGCTTTGCTTGCTGCGCCCCGTCCTACCCGGGGCGGGACGAGCCCCGTCCCTGCTGCCCCGGGAGGAGTTCGGGGGAACCGGTACCGCCCCGAACGGGGACCCCCCTCCTCCTCCCCCCTCCGTGGCTGCGGCCGCTCCCAGAGCTCCGGTAACGTCCGGGAAAGCGGGGACGGGAGGTGACCCTCGAACTTGCCGGGGTTCCATTCCCGAGGAGGTGTTGGGGAGCAGGGCAGGGAGCGGTGCCCCACGGAGCGGTGGGTGGGTGGGTGGGTGGGTGCGTCCCCGTCGCTCCCATCCACATTCTCGACGTGCCGCACCCTACCCAGCCCGGGAGAGCAACCGGGGAGGGAGCGGGAACAGCCCGAGCAGGAGCCCCGCCAGTCCCGAGGCTTCGGTGGGGCTGAAAGGGAGTGGGGACACCAGGGGACATCAATCAGGGGACAGGGCTGGTGGACCCCCCCCGGATGGGCATGAGTAGCCCCAGAAGTGACCAGCAGGGTTTGACCCCACTGCCTGCTGGTGCAGAGGGGGGTGGGGGTGGGGGTGTGTTGTCGCTGGGTGCCCTCCATTCGTGGCACCCCACAGCTCACCCTGCTGGAAGGGTCGGTGCCAGGAGAGTGCCCGGCTGCAGGCTGGTGTCTCCCCACAGCCCCAAACCCATGCCCGGGGCTGCAGCCATGTGCTGGCTGAAGGGGAGGACCAGCAGCCCCAGCCCGGGAGCGCTGGAGCCAGGGCAGCCCCATGGGCACGCAGCCCATGGGCTTTGGCGACCCGTGGTGGCACTGCCTGCCGGAGTGAGCCAGGATGGATCACTGCCTGCCCTTCCCGGTGCCCAGCCGGGGGCGCGGAGGAGCAGGCAGAGCCAAAGCCCATGGCACAGAGCTGGGATCCCACCAGGATCTGGCCCTGCCGATGCCACTTGCCCATCCTGCTGCCCTTCGCCCTGGCAAAGCCTGTGGCATCCTCTGCCCGCGTTGCAGGGCATCTGAGGGCAAACCTTGAGCTTTGTCTGCCCACGGCCTCGGCACAGTTGCCTCCTGAGGGAACCCTCCCACTGCACAGCTGAGGCCACCGAGGTGGGGGGAGAGCCGAACCCCGGATTTCGGGGGGTTTCCCCCTCCCTGGCAGTGCCCAGGGTGGTGTCCCTGGCTCTGCGGCCCGGAGGAGGTGGCTGCCAGCCTTCCCCTGGCCATGAGGCCGTGCAGGCAGCTGCCAGCACCCGGGGCTGTCACTCAGCCTCTGCGCAGCCGGCAGCCCCCCGCAGCCAAGCCCTGCGACACCAACCCCCTGCCCTGGGCAGAGGGCACGGCGCGGCCGCCCAGCCCGCCCCCGTGTGCCTCGATGCCCTCCCCCCTGCCCTGCGCCCAGGGAGAGGGGCTGGTGGCAGCCCGGGGCGGGTGGCAGTGGGGGCAGCGCCGGGGCTGTGTTGTGCTGGTGGCAAGGTCGACGCCGGAGCCAGGCCGGTGCGCTGGGGGGGGGCCGGTCCCGCTGCGGCGGCAGGGTGCCGGGGGCCGCGGGCGCGCCGGGGCTGGGCCGTGCCCGCCAGCCCTGCGTCACCGCTGCTCCCCAAACACGCCCGACCTGAAAAGGCAGTTCCAGCCCGGAGCGGGCGGCCGGGGGCACCGTGCCACCCATGCCCGTGACTCACCTGCCCGGCCCGGAGCCCCGGGCGGGCTCCTGCGACCCCCCCTCCCCCTCCCGCCCCCTGCGCCCCCTCGCCCACCCCAACGCCCCCGGCCAGCAGCCCCCCTCGGGACGGGGCCGGCCGAGCCCCGGCAGCCATCGCCGCGCAACAATCGGAGCTTGTCTGGCCGCGGCCCCCCCGCTCCGGCGTGGGCAGCGCATTCCTGCCCCTGGCCCCCGCTCCGGCCCCCGGCACCGCACGGCCGAGCCGGGTGGGTCCCAGCTTGGCTCCCGGGGCCCGCTGTGGGCACGGGAGTGACATCAGCCCCCGGCTGTGCCCCGTGCGGGGTGCCCGGGGCTCGGTGCCAAGGCGGGAGCCGCCGTGCCGGGAGCGGCGATGCAGGAAGCTCATCGGAAGCTGTTGGGAGCAGCCCCGCAGATAAAACGGCCACCGCCGGACCCTCCGCCTCTCCTGCTCGGTTTGCTGCGGGGGCGAGGACAGGTTGGGGACCCTCTCTGAGCTCTCCCCCCCGCCCCAACTCTGTCCCCCCACAGTCTGCACGGGGACCGACATGAAGCTGCTGCATCCCTCCAGCCCCGAGAGCCACTACGAGACCCTGAGGCATCTCTACCAGGGCTGCCAGGTGGTGCAGGGCAACCTGGAGCTCACCTACCTGCCCCCCGACGCTGACACCTCCTTCCTCAAGGTGTGCAGGGTTGGGGGGGGACGCACACACCTCGGGAGGGACAGCCTGAGGGTCTGGGCTGGTCTCTCACCCTTGCCCACCCCCTCCCCAGGACATCAAGGAGGTGCAAGGCTATGTGCTGATCGCGGAGAACCAAGTGAGGCAGCTGGAGCTGCAGAACCTGCGCATCATCCGCGGCACGCAGCTCTTCCAGGAGCGCTACGCCCTGGCCGTGGTGGGCAACGCTAGCCCCGATGGCACCACAGGGCTGCGCCAGCTGGGCATGCGGCACCTCACAGGTCAGGGACCCCCTCCCCCGCGGTGGTCGTTCCTGGCCTGGGGGTGGCGTAGGGCTGCGGGCTGCTGCTTACGGAGCTGGGGGCTGCGGGGTCCTGCCTGGGGTGGGGGCACAGAGTTGCTGCCTCTGCCTAGTCCCTGTCTGGAGCTGTTGGTCCCCAGCAGTCCCTTCCTGGAGCTGTCGGTCCCCGGCAGTCCCTGCCTGGAGCTTTACGTCCCTGCCTGTGGCTGGGGGCATCCCCGTGAAGTTCCAGGTCCCTGCTCATGTCTGCGAGTCCTCAGGGGACTTCAGGACCCCCTCCTCATGCCCATGCTGACTCCCCCGTCCCCCTTTGCCCACGCAGAGATCCTGAAGGGGGGGGTGCGCATCGAGAGGAACCCCCAGCTCTGCTTCCAGGAGACCATCCTCTGGTCAGACATCTTCCACCGCTACAACGAGCTCCGTGCCCACGTCCAGGTGGAGAGCACCCGCACCCGCAGCTGTGAGCACCCCAACCCTGCCCAGGGAGGGGGGCAAGGAGGGTCTTGGGGGGGGTTTCCATCCCCCCCCCCCCCGGTGGCACTGCCCACTGACGGCTTCCCCCCGGCGCAGGTCCGGACTGCCGGGCGCTGTGTGCCGAGGGGCACTGCTGGGGTGAGGAGCCACAGGACTGCCAGACCTGTGAGTATGGAGCCCCACGGCCAGCTCTGCCCCCCAACGTGGGGACCCCCAGAGCTGCCCCCCCCCCCCCCAGGCCCTTCAAAAATCCCTGGGAATTCCTCCTCCCTTTCTGTGTCCCTGCCCCGCTGCCCCCTGTTTGCCACCTGAGAGCGCCTGCCCCCTCCCCTTGCTCCCCTCCCAGCACCCCAGAATCCCTGCCCTGGAGACCCCCTGCTTGTCCCCCCCAAATCCCTTCCCCTTTTGACCTCTCCTTGGCACCCAAAACCCTGCCCCAGGCATCCCTAAAATCCCTGCCCTGGGTGGCCTCTTCTTACACCCTCAGATCCCTGCTCTGGGGCTCCCCATTTGGCCCCACAAATCCTTGCCCCACTGCCCCCACTTGGCACCCAAATCCCCACCCCAGGACCCCCTCCTCCAAGTCCCTGCCCCACTGCCCCCACTTGGCACCCAAATCCCCACCCCAAGGACCCCTCCTCCAAGTCCCTGCCCCACTGCCCCCCCTTGGCAACCAAATCTCCATCCCAGGACCCCCTCCTCCAAGTCCCTGCCCCACTGCCCCCACTTGGCACCCAAATCCCCACCCCAAGGACCCCTCCTCCAAGTCCCTGCCCCATTGCCCCCACTTGGCACCCAAATCCCCACCCCAGGACCCCCTCCTCCAAGTCCCTGCCCCACTGCCCCCACTTGGCACCCAAATCCCCACCCCAAGGACCCCTCCTCCAAGTCCCTGCCCCACTGCCCCCACTTGGCACCCAAATCCCCACCCCAGGACCCCCTCCTCCAAGTCCCTGCCCCACTGCCCCCCCTTGGCAACCAAATCTCCATCCCAGGACCCCCTCCTCCAAGTCCCTGCCCCACTGCCCCCACTTGGCAACCAAATCCCCACCCCAGGACCCCCTCCTCCAAGTCCCTGCCCCACTGCCCCCACTTGGCAACCAAATCCCCACCCCAGGACCCCCTCCTCCAAGTCCCTGCCTCAACTTGGCACCCAAATCCCCACCCCAGGGACTGCCCCCCAGCCCTAGGAACCCACCTACCCCCCAGCTCCTCATCCTAGTGACCCCCACATCCCCGTCCCCACTGTGTCCCTATCTTCACCCCCTCCCCGGGCAGTGACCAACAGCATCTGCCACGGCTGCCCACGCTGCAAGGGCAAGAAGCCCACGGACTGCTGCCACGAGCAGTGTGCCGCCGGCTGCACCGGCCCCAAGCACTCCGACTGCCTGGTGAGCACCGGGAGGGGGCACCAGGCACCCGGGGGAGGTCCTACCAGGGTCTCACACCGCTTGTGCCCCCTCCCCCAAGGCGTGCCTGAACTTCAACCGGAGCGGGATCTGCGAGCTGCACTGCCCCCCCCTCGTCATCTACAACTCAGACACCTTCGAGTCGGTGCCCAACCGCGACGGGCGCTACACCTTCGGTGCCAGCTGCGTCAGCCAGTGCCCCTGTGGGTACCACACCGCTGCGGGGGGGGAGCTGCTTGGGCTGGGCTTGTGAGCAGCCCGGGCTGATGGGAGGTGTCCCTGCCCGCGGCAGGAGAGGGTGGAGCTGGAGGGTCTCGAAGGTCCCTTCCAACCCAAACCGTTTGGTGAGGCGGTGAGGAGCTCCCCGCGGCGCTGAGCTTCCCCTCTCTGCCCACCCCCTCCCCAGACAACTACCTTGCGACAGAGGTGGGGTCCTGTACCCTGGTGTGCCCCCAGAACAGCCAGGAGGTGACGGTCAACAACGTCCAGAAGTGTGAGAAGTGCAGCAAGCCCTGCCCGGAGGGTGAGCAGCTCCCCACCGGCACCCGGGGCAGGGGAGGCTCTCCAGGCACCCCGGGGGTGTGTGGTGGGGGCTGGGGGTGCCTTGGGGGTGTCCCTCCAAGGCTGGCAGGGGCAGGAGCGGTGAGTGGGTTTGGGGAAGGACTCGGGGGGGGGTCTCAGCAGAGCACCCCAAGCCTTGCTGTGCTCCCCCCCCCCACCCCAGTGTGCTATGGGCTGGGAGTGGATTTCCTCAAGGGCGTCCGCGCCGTGAACGCCTCCAACATCCAGCACTTCAGTGGCTGCACCAAGATCTTCGGCAGCTTGGCCTTCCTGCCAGAGACCTTTGAGGGGTAAGTGCCCTCTGCCCCCACCCCACAGCCACTGCCACCCCCACCAGGACCCCTTCCCCTCCCCCCCCCCCCACCCTCAACTTCCCTCCCACTCCTGGCAGGGACCCTAACACCACCACCCCGCCGCTGGACCCCAAACTGCTGCGGATCTTCGAGAGCCTGGAGGAGCTGACAGGTGAGAGCCAGGGGCATTGGGTGGGGGGGCTCAGATGTAGGGCTGGGGGGTGGGGGTGGGGCACAGGGTGGTGACACAGCCCTTGGCTCCCCACAGGCTTCCTCTACATCGCTGCTTGGCCTCCTGACCTGCAGGACCTGGGGGTCTTCCAAAACCTGCGTGTGATCCGCGGGCGAGTGCTGCACAAGTGAGCGGGGATGGGGGCCTGGGGAGGGGACACAGGGAGGGAGGACAGGGTGGGGGTGAGGGAGGACGGGGTGGGGGTGAAGGAGGACGGGGTGGGGGTGAAGGAGGACAGGGTAGGGGTGGTGGGGGGGAGGGCTCCACGCTGCTGACCTGGCACTGTCTTGGCAGCGGTGCCTACTCCCTGACGCTGCGGGACCTGGCGGTGCGGGCGCTGGGGCTCCGTGCCCTGCAGGAGATCAGCAGCGGGATGGTCCTGGTGCACCACAACCCCCAGCTCTGCTTCCTCCAGAAGGTGCCATGGGGCAGCATCTTTCGCCACCCTCGCCAGAGGCTCTTCCAGGCCCACAACAAACCCCCCGAGCAGTGCGGTAAGCCAGCAGCCGCGGCGGGTGGAGCTGGGGGTAGGGGGCGGAGGGGAGCCGGTGGACCCCCCCCCCCCCTCCCCCCAGCCCTCATTGCTCCCTTTCCCCCCCCCCT
Organism: Melanerpes formicivorus; assembly: GCF_026170545.1. NCBI lineage: Eukaryota > Metazoa > Chordata > Aves > Piciformes > Picidae > Melanerpes > Melanerpes formicivorus. The sequence goes on along the minus strand of NW_027142464.1, from coordinate 1,462,142 downwards.
GCAGAGCGCGAGGGCCTGGTGTGCTTCCACCTCTGTGCCCAGGGGCATTGCTGGGGGCCTGGCCCCACCCAGTGCGTGGCCTGCGAGCGGTTCCTGCGCGGCCAGGAGTGCGTCGCCTCCTGCAACCTGCTGGATGGGTGAGCGGGGCAGCAAGCCCCTGGGGTGGGCAGAACCCTGCCCCCCCCCCCCTCGCCCGCTGTGGGGGAGGGGTCCGGCAGCCAGCGCCCACCCAACGCCTCCCTTTGCCCCGGCAGAGCCGTCCGGGAGCACGCCAACGGCACGCGGTGCCTGCCCTGCCACCCCGAGTGCCAGCCCCAGAACGGCACCGAGACCTGCTTCGGATCGGTGAGGGCGGGGAGGACACGGGGAGGGGGGAAAGGGGGTGCCCAGAGGTGCCAGGGTGCCTCACACAGCCCCTCACACCCCCCCCCCCCCCCCCGCAGGAGGCAGACCAGTGCGTGGCTTGTGCCCACTACAAGGACGCTCAGCAGTGCGTGCGGCGCTGCCCCAGCGGGGTGAAGGCTGACGCCTCCTTCGTGCCGGTCTGGAAGTACCCCCGATGAAGATGGCATCTGCCAGCTCTGCCCCACCAACTGCACCCACTCGTGAGTCAGGGAGTGGGAGGGAGGGTCTGGGTGGGCGCAGGCAGGGGGGGTGCTGACCAGGCGGCCGCTGCACGTTGTGCCCCCCAGGTGTACCATCCGGGACGAGGACGGCTGCCCGGTGGACCAGAAGCCAAGGTAGTAGGAGTGTGGGTACCCTGTGCCAGCCTGGGTGCCTCAGGGGCTCCTCCAGCTCTGCCCCCTCCCCACCTCATCCGACCTGGAGCTGTTCAAAGCCGGGTTGGATGAGGCCTTGAGCCGCTGAGAGGGGTCCCCGCCCCCGCGGCAGGGGGGTTTGGAGTGGCTGAGCTCTCGGCTGCCTTCCAACCTGAGCCCTTTCTGTCACCACCTCCCCAACGCTGTCCCCTCCTGTGCCACAGCCAGGCCACCTCCATCATTGCTGGCGTCGTTGGGGCTCTGCTGGTCGTGGTCCTGCTGCTCAGCACCGTGGTCTGCGTCAAGCGCCGGCGGCAGCAGGAGCGGAAGCACACCATGAGGCGCCTGCTGCAGGAGACTGAGGTGGGCACACTGGCACCTGCCACCCTCCCAGGGCTCAGGGGGGGCACAGGACAGACCCCTCCCAGGGCCAGGCAGGTGCCAAGAGGCTGACTCTCCTCACCCATCAACTGAGAGAGTTGGGGCTGTTCAGTCTGGAGAGGAGAAGGCTCCCAGGAGACCTAATTGTGGCCTTCCAGGCTCTGAAGGGGGCTCCAAGAAAGCTGGGGAGGGACTTTTGGGGGTGTCAGGGAGGGATAGGGCTGGGGGGGATGGGACAGGAAGAGAAATGGGCAGATGGAGGTTGGATGTCAGGAAGAAGTTCTTCCCCATGAGGGTGGTGAGAGGCAGGCACAGGTTGCCCAGGGAGGTGGTGGAAGCCTCATCCTCATCCCTGGAGGTGTTTGCAGCCAGGCTGGAGGTGGCTGTGAGCAGCCTGCTGTGGTGTGAGGTGTCCCTGGCCATGGCAGGGGGGTTGGAGCTGGCTGAGCCTTGAGGTCCTTTCCAACCCTGACCCTTCTGTGGCTCTGTCTGTGCCCTGCAGCTGGTGGAGCCCCTGACACCCAGCGGAGCCCTCCCCAACCAAGCCCAGATGAGGATCCTCAAGGAGACAGAGCTCAAGAAGGTGAAGGTCCTGGGCTCCGGCGCTTTCGGCACTGTCTATAAGGTGAGGGCCGGTTGGGTGCCAGCAGGGGGCTGGGGCACCAGCGTGCTCCCTGCTCTGCACCCCCTCACCCCCCTCCCCCCTCCCCAGGGCATCTGGATCCCCGATGGGGAGAGTGTGAAGATCCCGGTGGCCATCAAGGTGCTGCGGGAGAACACATCGCCCAAGGCCAACAAGGAGATCCTGGACGTGAGTGTGCCGGCGGTGCCGGGGGGCCAGCGGGCAGCCCCTCGCCCGCCTTGACCGTGTCCCCCCCCCAACCCTGCCCCACAGGAGGCCTACGTGATGGCAGGGGTGGGCAGCCCCTACGTGTCCAGGCTGCTGGGCATCTGCCTGACCTCCACGGTGCAGCTGGTGACGCAGCTGATGCCCTACGGCTGCCTGCTGGACTATGTGCGGGAGAACAAGGACCACATCGGCTCCCAGGACCTGCTCAACTGGTGTGTGCAGATCGCCAAGGTAGGGCAGGGAGGGCGGCAGCCGGGCTGGGGGCGGCCCTGCAGGCCCTGGGGGACCAGCTGAGGGGTGCCACCCGCAGGGGATGAGCTACCTGGAGGAGGTGAGGTTGGTGCACCGGGACCTGGCGGCTCGCAACGTCCTGGTCAAGAGCCCAAACCACGTCAAGATCACCGACTTCGGGCTGGCGCGGCTGCTGGACATCGATGAGACCGAGTACCACGCCGATGGGGGCAAGGTGGGGGCCTGGGGGGGACAGAGTGCTGGGGGAACAGCCAGCACCACCCCCACGCCCCAGCCCCGCTCACACCTCTCTGCCCTGCCCCAGGTGCCCATCAAGTGGATGGCTCTGGAGTCCATCCTGCGCCGGCGCTTCACCCACCAGAGCGACGTCTGGAGCTACGGTAGGTGCAGGTGGGCACATCCCTGGGCACCTTGGCGGCCCGAGGTATGGCTGAGCACCAACCCCCCCTCCCCGTGTGTGTGTGTCCCCCTCTGGCCTCCAGGTGTCACCGTGTGGGAGCTGATGACCTTTGGGGCCAAGCCCTACGACGGGATCCCGGCGCGGGAGATCCCTGACCTGCTGGAGAAGGGCGAGAGGCTGCCGCAGCCTCCCATCTGCACCATCGACGTCTACATGATCATGGTGAAATGTACGGGGGAGGGGAAGGGGACAAGGGCCTGGGGGCAGGGCGTGGTGGCGCTGTCACCTCGGCCCTGACAGCTTCCCCCCCTCCCCCTCGCTTCTGCCCCAGGCTGGATGATCGACTCCGAGTGCCGGCCCAAGTTCCGGGAGCTGGTGACCGAGTTCTCCCGCATGGCCAGGGACCCCCAGCGCTTCGTGGTCATCCAGGTGCGTGGCTCCCCCGTGGGCACCAGGAGCACAGGATCTTAGGGGCTGGAAGGGACCTCCTGAGATCGAGTCCAAGCCCCTCTGCCAGAGCAGGACCAGAGAATCCAGCACAGGTCACACAGCACCGCATCCGGATGGGACTGGGAAGGCTCCAGAGGAGACCTCTCTGGGCAGCCTGCTCTGTGAGCCTCACGGTGGAGAAGTTCCTCCTCCTGCTGAGGTGGAACCTCCTGTGCTGCAGTTTCCATCCACTGCCCCTTCTCCTGTCCCAGGGTGCAGTGCTTGTCCCCTCCCTGCCGACCCCCAGCCCTCTGATACCGACAGGCATTGATCCAGTCCCCTCTCAGTCTTCTCCCTGGGTCCTGTGCCCCTCCCCAGCAGCCCAATGTGGGCCCTGCCCTCATTCCTTCCCCCTCCCCCTCCAGAACGACATGGTCGGGCTGCCCAGCTCCATGGACAGCACTTTCTACCGGGCCCTGCTGGACGAGGAGGACATGGACGACCTGGTGGACGCCGAGGAGTACCTGGTCCCTCACCAGGGCTTCTTCAGCGCCGAGACCTCCACCACCTACCGCAGCCGCATCTCCTCCACGCGGGTAGGTGGGATGGGGTGGGGGGGACCCGGCTGGGAGCCTCTCCCTGCCTTGGCACCGCCTCCCCCCCCCACCCCCCGCCCGGGGTGTGTGTGAGAGATGGAAAGTCCCTTCCGTGCTGCCCGGCTGCGGGCACCGGGGGAGGGTCCCCGGTGTGGGCTGCGAGTGCCCAACTCTGTGCCCGTCCTGCCCCCCCCAGAGCACAGTGGAGACCCCGGCAGACGTGGAGGAGGGCGAGGGCTTGGCTGCCTTCCCCTTCCCCCCGCAGGGCCTGGGGGAGGGGCCGGAGAGCTCCGTGCCAGAGGTGCCCGAGGGGGAGAGCGTGGCCAAGGTGGCTCTGCAGAGCCCCTCGGGGCGGGAGCCCAGCACCCTGCCGCGCTACAGCGAGGACCCCACCGGGCTGGTGGCCGAGGAGAGCGAGAGCCCGGACCCTGAGAGCTTCACCCCCCCAGCAGCCCACCCCCCCATGCCAGGTAGGAGCCTGTGCAGCCTCCCTGGGGGCTGCCCAACTGTGCCAGCACCCAGGCTGGCCGCGGTGGTCCCCAACGTGCCCCTGCCCCCTGCAGAGTACGTGAACCAGGCCGGGGAGCAGTGTCCCTCGCCCCGGCAGCCCTGCCCGCCCCCATCCCCCCCGGACAAGCCCAAGGGGCACCAGGGCAAGAATGGGCTGATCAAGGAGGCCAAGCACCCCTGCCCAGGCTCCTTCACCCACGCCGTGGAGAACCCTGAGTACCTGGCACCCCCCGGGCCGCCTGCCCCCTTCAGCCAAGCCTTCGACAACCCTTACTACTGGAACCAGGACCCCCTGAAGGCTGGCAGCCCCGAGGGGGGCCCTGGCACGACGCCCACGGCCGAGAACCCTGAGTACCTGGGGCTGGCTGGCCCCGAGGACGCCGTGGTGTAGGGCTGGGGGTCGCAGACGGACCCCCCCTCAACTTCGCCGAGGCAGCTCGGGGAGGGACAGCGAGTGGCCAGGCCGGAGGCTGCGCCCTCTGCCTGCGGTGCCAAGGGCTGGCAGCAGGCAGGGAGGGCTGGGAGAGCCCAGGACGCTGTGGGCCAGCAGCGTGGGGACGGACAGGGGTCACCCTCTGTGCCAGGGGGGCGCCGGCGGGGGCGGCCCCCGGGCCAGGCTGGGCTGGACGGTGCAGGCTGCGAGCAGGAGGAGCTCAAAGCCTGGAGCAGGGCACCGTGAGCTCATCTCAAAGGCTGCTCAGCCACCTCCCCAGGGCTGCCCTGCTCTGGCTCACCCCATGGCCATGGCCACCACTGCCACCCTCCTCCCCCGGTGCCAGCGCAGCGCCGGGACTCACGGACTTGCACTGAGAGCAGAGGGAGGCTGTGCTGGGCTGTGCCCCAGCTCCTCCTGGAGCCTTCTGAAGCCCCCTGATGTATATTTGATAACTGTACATGGTTGGTTTTTTGATACTCCCTTGGTCTCTGTGCTTCTCTCCTCGGCCTGGCCCCAAGGCAGCCAGCTCTGGCTCCCGGGCACTGCCCTGGCCCCAACAGCAGGACCAAGGTCGTGGCTGTGAGGGTGGCAGAGGCCTGCAGCAGGCTGCCCACAGAGGTTGTGGAGTTGCCTTCTCTGGAGAGCTTCCAACCCCAGCTGGGCACTGTGCTCCTGGGCAAGCTGCTGTGGGTGCCCTGCTGGGTCGGGGGGGGGGTGGATTGGGTGACCTCCAGAGGCCCCTTCCAGCCTCCACCACGCTGGGGACTCTGTGCCCTGGGGGCAATCCTGTCCCTCCTCTCCTGGCCTCAGCTGCTAGCAGCAAAGGGCAGGACCCATTTTACCTGGAGGGTGAAAGTCCTGCTCCCACCTGGCTGCCAACCAAGGGTAGGGCAGGCAGGAGCTGACCTAACCCTGCCTCCACACCTCAGTGCCCATGTGCCACCCCCTGCCCAGGCTGGAGGGGCCACGGAGAGGCCAACGTTCTCCTGTGTCCTTTATTGAGTGCCAGGCTGCTGCCTTGATACACAGCACAGAATAAACAGGGGCCCCTCTGCCAGCTCAGCCACCCCATGGCCAGGGGCAGGAGGTGTGGAAAGCAAGAGCTGAGAGCCTGAGAACAGGGCTGGGGGGGGAGGACACACATTCATGGCTGTTCAATCACCTCCTTGGCCGTGGGGACAGAGCTGAGCAGGGGTTCCCATGGCTGGCCCCGGGGCAGCTGGGTCCCTGCTGCCCTCAGCCTGGGTTAAAGAGTGACAGGAGAGGCTTTAATCATTAACAAACCACACTCAGGCTTACACCAAGTGGTTTCTCCAGAGCTTTGGAGCTGCAAGATCCCCTCCACCACCCAGCCTGGCACCTCCAAGGGATGGGACACCCCACCCCCCCCCACACACACCCCCCAAATCCTCAGGGGCTGAGGGAGGGGAGAGCCTCTCCCTGTGCCGCTGGGCAGGGGGGAGAGGCAAAGGCAGGCAGTGGGGGTGCCCCATGCCACAGCTGCACCCCACAGCAGGCCAGGCACAGCAGGGATAGGACCCAAAGGGATGGGCCACAACTGCCCCCACCCCAGCAGGGCCAGCCCAGTGAGAGCAGTGGCACAGCTCTGCCCAGCCCAGCTCTGAGCCCTGGTGCCAGGGTGGTGTTGCCAGGGTGGCATTCCCGGGCAGCTCCTCCCGCTCTGGCAGCTCCCCACCGTCCCTGGCCGTGCAGGAGGCTAATGGAGGTGGTGAGGAGCAAGGCTGGGGGGCAGTGGCAGACCCCAGCTGGGCAGGGGGCTACAGAATGACGCAGGGGGGGCGGCTGTTGGTGATCTTCTCCAGGGGTTCTCCATTCCTGGCTCTGCGAATGGCTTCGATCAGCTGCGGAGACAGAGGGCAGGGGTGGTGCTCAGGGCCAGCCTCACTGCCAGCTGCTGAGGAGGGGGGAACACACACACAGAGGGGCTGGGAGCACCCAAGGACACGACACAGGGAGCTCAGGCAGCGCCAAACCGTGGCCAGGCTGAGGAGGGAGCTCCAGGAGCCGTCCCCACACCAGCAGCAGCTCAGGAGCCACAGCCAGGCCTGGGGCAGGTCCTAGCAGGGTGGAGGGGAGGGGAACACCCAAGGGGATTGGGAGGCTTCAGCAGAGCTGGGGCAGAGCTGGAGGGTGGTGAAATGGAGGCAGTGAGGGGCAAGGAGAGTCAGGGAGGAGCCCACTGCAAAGCCCAACCTGCCCCTGGCCCCGGGCTGGGTACTTACATCCTTCTCGTAGGGAAAGCCTCCGTTCTCCAGCTTGGAGAAGACCAACTGCCCATTGATCTCGATCTCAAAGGCACCTTCAAAGCAGAGCTGAGCTGTGACCTGTGCCCCTTGCCCTCTGTGGTGCCACCAACCCCCCACCCCCAGCCTGCAGCCACCCCAAGCCCTGGCACAGGCGGGCAGGCGGCAGGAAGCGCCCCGGTGGTACCCCCAGAGCGTACCCTGAGGAGCAGGCTGGCAGAGCACCCACAGACAGAGAGCTGCCTGGGGGAGTCCTGCCCTGCTCCTGGCACACCCTCAAGGCTCTGGAGGCTCTGCACCCCAGAAGAGCCCTGCTGAGGAGCAGCCCCACAAGTGGGGCACAAGCCCCTTAGCCTCACCGCAGGGTTTCACCCGGCCCCCGGGGGGGTGCAGGCTGGGGTCAGCTCAGCTGCAGTGACCCTGGCACGGCACTGGGCACGGCAGGGACCCTCACCTGTGCCCCCCAGCCTGGACTCGATCTCGATGTCGGGGTACTCCTCCTTCACGGCGCTTGCCAGCTCCTGGTAGGTGGCCTCGAAGCCGCAGGGCTCGCTGGGTGTGGGGAGAAGCAGCTGAGAGCTGTGGCGTGCGGCCAGCACCCCTGGCCCGGGCACCCCCCCACCCAACCCTTCCGTCTCCTGCACCCCCAAAATCTCCAGAGTCCCCCATCAGTGACCCTTCCCCAGCCCCCCCCAGACCCCTGCCTGCACCCCTGCTGCCCCTCACAAGCCCCCAGCTCCTGCACCACCCAGCTCCTGCACTCCTTAGCCCTCTACACGCCCCCAGCCCCCCCCCAGGCCCCATTCCCCTCTCACCCACCCACTCCTCATCGCCCCCAACTCTCCCACACCCTGCAGACCTCCCCCCCTGCAGCCCCCTCCTCACCCTCCCAGCCCTCCTCTATCTTAAATCCCTCCCCGTCCCACTTCCCCCCGTTTCTACCTCCGTATCCCCCAGCCCCTCGGGTTCCCACACGCCGCCGGAGGCTCACTCGCCCCCCGCCCATTCATCCGGTTTTTCGCCGCTGCCGTGACCTGACCTCCCTCCCCCCGCCCCCCGCCAGGCGGCGGAGCGGCACCGGGGCCAGGGCCCGGCGCTCACCAATACTCCACCACGATGTGGACCTTCCGCTCGGCCTCGGCCCCGGCCCCGGCCCCCGCCTCGGCCGCGCCGCTCATCGCCGCCGGCGCCGCCGCTCCGCCGCCGCTTCCGGGTGCGGCCACGTGACGCAGCACTTCCGGCCGCGCCGCGCCCCCGGCTGCGGGCGGGCTGCGCACTGCCACCTGCTGGCGGGAGGAGAGAACAGCAGCGGCGCAGCGGGGAGCCGCCAAGATTCCACACCCCCCCCCCCGCGTGGGGACCCCCTGAAGCCACCGCCGACCCCGCGGAGACCTACTGACCCCCGTGGAACCCACATTAAACCCCGCAGGGCCCCCACTGACCCCCGTGGGGCAGGCACCGACCCCCGCAGCGGCTTGAACGTCCCCCAGACCCATGGCACCATCGCTGCCTCTCCTGGGACCCCCACAACCTCCTCGTGGGAGTCCGAGAGAGACAGACCCCAGGGGATCACCCGCGGGCCCATAAGACTCCCTCCCCCCGAAGCCTTCAGCATCCCCCCCAGGGACACCCTGAACCCCCCCCATGGGGACCCCTCCGGGGAGTCTGCAGCGTTATGGGACCCCAAGCACACCATGGGGACCTCCACCGCCCCTGTGGGGACACTCACGGCTCTTGTGGGGACACCCAGAGGGTACCCCACCCTCCGTCCCCGTGGGACCTCTATAGATCCCCTAAAGGACTCACACACATCCCGTTGGGACCCCCCTGATGCCACAGCCCCCTCCATGGGACGCCCACAACCCTCCAAAGCCCACCCAAGTGCCACCTCCATGAGACCCCCCCCTGAGACCCACCCTATGGGTGGCTCCCCACTTCCCCCAGACTCTGAGCTGACCCCATGGGACCTCCCCCACCCCATGGGGCCCTTCCAGCCCCCCCAACATGTGGGGGGTCCTACAACCCAAACCCTCCAACCCTGACACCTGAGACCCCTGACGGGGAGAGATGGGGCAGGCTGGGACTCACCAGCACCCTCTCCCCCCCTCCTCATTTCCTGACTCCCCCCAACTCTTCCCCCCCCCCCCCCCGCCCCCCCACCTTAGCTGCTCCTGGGGTCACCTCCAGTGCATTGTGGGAAACTCCCCATCAGTGCTGCGGGGTCTGGGATGAGGGGTTGGGGGGCGGGGGGCAGGGGGGGGGGGCCGGGACCATTCCCGCTGGCACAGGGCCAGGCTGGATGCCCCACGCTGGGGCCGAGGGGCTGGAGGGGGGCACCCCTGGGTGGCGTGGGGGCCCGGGAGCCGGGAGCCGGGCGGGCGGCCCCCAGGGGGATGATGTCAGGCGGGGGCGGGAGCTGGCGCAGGTAGATAAAGCCAAGGGAGAACAGGAATCCCCGGTCCGGCGGGAGGGTGGCAGGACGCGGCGGGCGCCCGCAGGTAGGACCGGGGCTGGGGTGGGGGCCCCCCTGCGCCGTGGGGCCGCTGGCCCTCCCTGGATGTCAACCTCACCCCACCAGCATCGCCCCAGCCCCCTAAATCCCCCCCCCTCCAAGCTGTACCCCTGTCCCTTCCTTCCCACCTTCCTCCCGGCTCTTCCTCCTCCTCTGCCTCCCCGGCACAGCCTCGCTGCTTCTACAGCCTCCATGCCTCCAGCCCTGCAGCCCCCGGGGGTCTGGCAGCCCTGTCCCACCACCCAGGCACCCACCGGGCCCCCTGCCCACAGATGGGGGTGCTGGGACCCTGCCTCATAGCTCTGGTAGCCCTGGCGCTGTGCCCCTTAGCCCTGGTGGCCCTGGCAACCCTTGCCCTACAGCTCTGGTGGCCCTGGGAACCTGTCCCTTAACCCTGGTGGCCCCCAGTCCCTCCTCCTCTCTAGCCCTGGTGGCCCTGGAACCTCACCCCAGAGCCTCAAAATCCCCCAGCCCCCCTGCCCCACAGTTCTGCTGGCCCTGGGACCCCATCCCTTAAACTTGGTGGTCTTGGGACCCTGTCACCTAAACCTGGTGGCCCTGGCTGCCCTGCTCCATAGCCCTGGTGGCCCTGGTGCCCAGCTCTATACCTCCAACACCCTCCAGGCCCCCAGCCCATAACCCTGGTGCCCCATAGCCACCAGCCCCCAGGGACACTTGGTGTGTGTCCCCCCCCCATCATCACCACCCTGTCAGTGCCCTGCCACAGCCAGCAGGCCAGGGCTGGCATCGGGGTGACCCGAGGCCACCACGATGGGCTGGCAGGTGGGTGCCAGGGCTGTGCCACTGCCCCAGGGCCTCGTGGGGTCCCCACCTGTCACATCCCCTCCCGTGTCCCCTGGGCTGGCCCTGCAGCGTGTCCCACCACGAGCAGCATCACCCCACATGACCCCTGGTGCCCCCCCCGGTGCCCCTGTGTCACCCTAGGGCCTGGCCAGGCAGGGAGACCCCAGCCCAGCCCCTCTGGTGGGAGCAGAGGCTCCGAACCGGTGGGGCAGGGAGGCGGCACAGCCGGGGGTGGGCTGGGGACGGTGGTGGCAGTGGCATGATGGCATCAGTGCTGCCTGGCCATGGACTTGGACCCGGAGCTGGCCGCAGGACAGGGCCAGGCCCGGGGCTGGGCGCAGGGTGAATGATTAACCTGGCCCCGTGTGGCACCCCGGCAGCGGTGGGGCCCCACGTGGCTGTGCCCGTGACCGCCCAGTGCCACCGGCAGTGCCACCGGCAGTGCCACGGCCGTGGCCACGCCTGCGTTACGTGTGCCACGTGCCAGGCAGCCCCACGCCAGCCTGGCACTGGAGCTGGCTGTGCCCAGCCGTGCCTAGCGGTGCCAAGCGGTGCCCAGGCCGTGCCTAACGGTGCCCAGCCGTGCCAAGCTGTGCCCAGCTGTGCCCAGCAGTGTCAAGGTGTGCTGAGCTGCACCGAATGGAGCTGAGCCACACCAAGCTGCGCTGAGCTGTACCGAGCCGTGCCAAGCTGTGCCACGCTGTGCCACGGCAGGGCTGGCTCCTGTTGTGTATCAGTTTGGGGCTGGCACGGGAGTGCTGGTCGGTGCCCGCAGCCCCCCCCCCCCCGCCCCCCCCAGCGCGGTGGCACCGTGTGGGTGCTGGCAGCAGCGGCTGGGTGGAGGCGCAGGGTGCAGCGCGGGGGCCTGTGCCCGGTGGATGGGCTCGGGGCCGTTCCCACGGCGGGCGCGGGCACCGGCTCCCTCGCCCCCGGCCTCCCAACGCGGCCGCCCCGGTCCGGATGCCAGCGTGGTGAGGTGGAGCTGGGAGCGGCTGCCAGAACTGGTTTGGCCGGACCCGAGGAGGTGTCTGGGCTGGGCCACCGCCGTGCTCCGCTTCCTGCTCCCGCCGGCGCCGTGCTCGGCATGGCACGGCTCAGCCCGGCGGCGCTCAGCCTGGCACAGCTCTGCCCAGCAGAGCTCAGCCTGGCACGGCTCAGCCCGGCGGCGCTCAGCCTTGCACGGCTCAGCCCGGCAGAGCTCAGCCTGGCACGGCTCTGCCCAGCAGAGCTCAGCCTGGCACGGCTCGGCCCGGCAGGGCTCAGCCCGGCAGAGCTCAGCCTGGCACAGCTCAGCCCGGCAGAGCTCAGCCTGGCACGGCTCTGCCCAGCAGAGCTCAGCCTGGCACGGCTCAGCCTGCTACATCTCAGCCCAGCAAAGCTCAGCCTGGCAAAGCTCAGCCTGGCACAGCTCAGCCTGGCACAGCTCAGCCCAGTTCTTTTTGGCCCAGTTTGAACTCAGCCCAACTCATCTTCCCCAGCTTGGTGAGGCTCATCCGGACACCCGCAGGGTGCAGGGTGCCAGGGGCAGGTGGTGCTGAGTCACCTCGTCCCGCGCTGACTCACCACTTGTCTGGGCGCCGGCAAAACACCACCGGGATGGGTGCCAAGGGTGGGCAGCACCTGGCAGCAGCCTGGCACCGGCTGCCTGCAGCGTGTGGAGCCGGCGCCGGGCGCTGTGCCCCGTGGGGGCTGCCCTGCAGATGAGGACCCAGAGCCTTGTGCCAGGCAGGCCCTGCTCTCTTCCCCCCAGATGATGCCATGGACGGGGGGGCTCAGCCGAGCTGCCCCCGGGAGCCCCCCGGGCCGGACGGTGTGGAGCAGGAGGGGGTCCCCAGCGAGCGGGATGGGGGCGAGGGTCCCCCCGAGGTCAAGCGCTCCCAGCCCCTCTTCATCCACGGCTGCAGGTGCGTGGGGCGGGGGGCAATGGTCTCTCGAGGAGGCTGGGGGGGTGATGGTCCAGTGGGGTTGGGGGTGCAGGAGGTGGCGCTGGGCGGTCCGTGGGTGCTCAGCCCCTGTGTGCCTGCAGCCGGCAGCTGGCAGAAGAGGAGCCTCGAGCCTCGTCGCTGCCCAGCATCCCCAACCCCTTCCCCGAGCTCTGCAGCCCCTCCAACTCACCCATCCTCAGCAGCCCGGCCCTGGGCCAGGGACCCCCCCGGGAAGGTGTCTCCCACGTGAGTCTGGGGGCAACAGGCTGGAGATAGGGGGGAGGGAGGTGCTTGGCTCCTGGGGGCTCTAGGAACCCTACCCAACAGCTCTGGTGGCCTTGGGGCCATGTCCTGCAGCCCTGGTGACCCTGGGACCCCTTCCCGTAGCCCTATCCTGGTCATGATCCCCTTACAGCCTTGGTGGCCCAGGGACCCCATCCCAGAGCTTCAGAATCCCCCCCAGTCCCCTGCCCCACAGTCCTGCTGGCCCTGGGACCCCAGCCCTTAAATCTGGTAGTCCTGGGACCCTGTTTCTTAACGCTGGTGGACCTAGGACCCTATCCCCTCAAGCCGGTGGCCCTGGTCCCTTTGCTTGCCTAACCCTGGTGGCCCTGGACCCCTTGTCCCCAAGCTCAGGGACACCTGGTGTCCCCACACCATCATCACCCCCACAGCTGGGGTCACCCGAGGTCGTGGGGATGGGCTGGCAGGTGGGTGGCAGGGCTGTGCCACTGCGTCACCCTGGCACAGCCTCTCTGGCACAGCCAGGGTGGGCGAGGAGGGACGGAGCCGAGGACTCCCAGGGGTGGGACCGGACGGGGCCGGGACGGGCTGGGGACAGCGGTGGCCTCCCCGCCGGCAGGTGGTGAAGGTGTTCGGCGAGGACGGCGCCTGCCGCTCGCTGGAGGTGTCGGCTGGCACCACGGCTCGGCAGCTCTGCGAGACCCTGGTGCGGAGGACGCGGGCGCTGCAGGACCACAGCTGGGCACTGGTGGAGCTGCACCAGCACCTGGCCCTGGGTGAGCTGCTGGCACCGAGGCGCGGCGCGGCACGGCGCGGCCCGGCCCGGCCCGGCGCGGCACCGGGCGCCCCCCCCCCCTCCCCGGGCGCCCCGCTGAGCCCTGTCCCCGCGCAGAGCGGTGCCTGGAGGACCACGAATCGGTGGTGGAGGTGCAGAGCTCCTGGCCCCCGGGCGCCGACAGCCGCTTTGTGTTCCGCAAGAACTTCGCCAAGTACGAACTGTTCAAGAGCAACGCGGTACGAGGCCACCCCGGCGCGGGTGTGCACCCTGGGCACCCCGTGGGCACCCTGAGCACCCCACGGGTCTCCCCTAACCCCTTCTGTCCTCCCTCCCCTCCCAGCAGTCCCTTTTCCCCGAGGTGATGGTGTCCAGCTGCCTGGAGGCGAATAAGAGCATGGCACACTCCGAGCTCATCCAGGTACGGGGCCACCAGATGTGCCACGGGGACCTCAGTGTGCCATGGGGACCTCAGTGTGCCATGGGGGCCCTGCTCTTCCATGTGGACGCCGGGGGGACCCCGTTGTGCCATGGGCACCTCACTGCACCACGGGGATCCTGCCATGCCCTGGGTGCCCTGCAGCGCTGTGGAGACCTCACAGTGTCACGGGGACTCTCTTGTGCCATGGGTTCCCTGCCTTGCCATGAGGATCCTGGCGTGCCATGGGAGCCCTGTTGTGCCATGGTGACCTCACGGGGCTGCCATGGGGATCCCACCATGCCGTGGGGACCTTACTGTGCCGTGGGGATCCTGCTGTGCTATGGGGACCTCACCATGCCACGGGGACTCGGCTGTGCCATGGGGTCCCGGCTGTGCCATGGGGTCCCAGCTGTGCCAGGGGGACTCTGCTGTGCCAGGGGCACCTGACTGTGCCCCTCAGCCTTCCTCTCCCCCCTCAGAACTTCCTCAACTCGGGGAGCTGCCCCGAGGTGCAGGGCTTCCTGCAGCTGCGGGAGGCTGGCCGCAAGGTCTGGAAGCGTTTCTACTTCTCCCTGCGCCGCTCGGGGCTCTACTACTCCACCAAAGGCACCTCCAAGGTGAGCTGCAGGTGGGAGCTTGGCTGCAGGTGGGGGCTGCCGTGGCACCAGCTCTGATGTGTGTGTTCCCCCCTCCCCCTCCCCACCTCTCCCCTGCCCCAGGACCCCCGGCACCTCCAGTACTTCGCTGACCTCACTGAGTCCAACATCTACTACGTGACACAGGGCAAGAAGCACTATGGGACCCCCACAGAGTTTGGCTTCTGCATCAAGGTGGGCTTCAGGGAATGGGTTGGATGGGAAGGAACCATCAGGATCAGCTAGTCCCAACCCCCTGCCATGGGCAGGGACACCTCCCACCAGCCCAGGTTGCTCAGGCCCTCATCCAGCCTGGCCTGGAACACCTCCAGGGAGGAGGCAGCCACAGCCTCCCTGGGCATCCAAGCATGTCCCTGCCTGGCTGGGGGTCCTGCTCCTTGCTGAGGGCTCTCTGCCCACCTGGGGCTGCCCCATGATGGCTTCATGATGCCCTGTGCTCCCCACAGCCCTACAAGGTGAGGAGTGGAGTGAAGGGGCTGAAGCTGCTCTGCAGCGAGGATGAGCAGAGCAGGAGCTGCTGGATGGCTGCTTTCCGCCTCTTCAAGGTGAGCCCAGGCTCCATACTGGGGGGCGCTGGGGAGGGGGCACTAGGGGGGCGTCCTGGAGGAGTGCTGGAGGGATCCTGTGCAGACAACAGGGGGATACTGGGGAGATGCTGGGGGGATGCTGGGGGGATGCTGGGGAGATGCTGGGGGGTTGCTGGGGGGATGCTGGGAGGATGCTGGGAGGATGTCCCCATCCCAGTGCTAGAAGAGATGCAGGATGGTTGTCCCCATCCCATGCTGGGTGCATGTGGAAGTCCCCATCACCACGCTGAGTGGATGTGGAGGTCCCCATCCCCATGCCAGCCGGGTGCCCCCTCCCCACCCCGTGGCACAGAGGCCCCATGGGGCCCCCCCAGCTCAGCAGGCTGCCCCCCGCAGTACGGAATGCAGCTCTACCGCAACTACCAGCAAGCACAGGCACGGCTCAGCCAGCCCTCCTGGATCGGCCCCACACCCCTGGTGAGTGCTGCCCCCCCCCCCCCCCCCCCAAGCAGCCCCCATCCCTGGGGACCCCCAGGTCACCCCTTGCTCCCCCCCCCCCCGCCCAGCGGAGCGTCTCGGACAACGCGCTGGTGGCCATGGACTTCTCGGGGTGCACAGGCAGGGTGATAGAGAACCCCAACGAGGTGCTGACAGTGGCCTTGGAGGAGGCTCAGGCCTGGAGGGTGAGCTGGGGCTTTTTTATGGGGGGGGGGCTGCAAGGTGGGGGTCCCCTTGAACCCACCCTGACGCCTGCTCCTTGCTCTGCACGGCCAGAAGAAGACAACTCACCGCTACAGC
Organism: Melanerpes formicivorus; assembly: GCF_026170545.1. Taxonomy (NCBI): domain Eukaryota; kingdom Metazoa; phylum Chordata; class Aves; order Piciformes; family Picidae; genus Melanerpes; species Melanerpes formicivorus. Next base: position 1,446,605 of record NW_027142464.1, on the reverse strand, counting down.
CTGCCCGCCGCCTGCCACAGCTCCCCGCTCAGCGCCGGTGAGGGGGCACTGCCAGCTGTGCCAGGGGTGGGTTGGGGGTCCCCTGCCCTCGGGGGGGGTCTCCCCCATCGAGCCTGACGCCCCTCTCCCCGCAGCCATCCACCGCACCCAGCCCTGGTTCCATGGCCGCATCTCCCGGGAGGACACCCAGCAGCTCATCGGCCGCCAGGGGCTGGTGGATGGGTATGGGACCCTGGGGGCAGGGGGTGCTGGGGGTCCCTGGGGATGACAGCGGGGGGTTACTGGGGGTCTCTGAGGCTCGTGGGGTGGCACAGAACCCGTGGAATTGACGTGACCCCAGGGGATGGAGCCCTGTAGCCCCTGGGGTGCTGCAGGATGCCTGCAGGGATCGAGGTAGAGTTGCCAGGGCAGGGGGTGGGATTCCGGGGGGGGAGGGGGTTGGGACCCCCAAGGGTTTGCAGAGGATCTGCAGCCCTCAGGGGGCTGGGATTCAGGGGGCTGGGGCAGAGTGAGCCCCTGAGGGCTCCCAGGGAGGTAGAGGTCTCCCAGAGGGTTCAGGACCTCACCAGTTTGGGGGGATGGGAGGGGCTCTTAGGATCCCGGGGGCTGGCACAGAGTGGCAAAGGGTGCCCGGGGCTCAGCAGTGACCCCCCCCGGGTCTGGCAGGGTCTTCCTGGTGCGAGAGAGCCAGAGGAACCCCAAGGGCTTCGTCCTGTCCCTGTGCCACCTGCAGCGAATCAAGCACTACCTGATCCTGCCGGTGAGTGCCAGCGGGGGAGGGAGGGGTGCCGCTTGGGTGGCAGGGGGTGCCAGGGCGGGGGGAGGCCCTGACCCGTGTGCCCTGGCAGAGCGAGGAGGAGGGGAGGCTTTACTTCACCATGGATGACGGGCAGACGCGCTTCGCCGACCTGATCCAGCTGGTGGAGTTCCACCAGATCAACCGCGGCATCCTGCCCTGCAAGCTGCGCCACTACTGCACCTGCGTGGCCCTCTGAGCCTGGCACCGCCTGGCACCACCCAGATGGCACAGCTCGGCCCGGGCCGGCGCCGCCGGCACGGTTTGGGCCAGCCCGGCGTGGCACGGCAGGACGGGGGCCGGCTGGGCGCAGCGCACCCGAGGGGCAAGGGCAACTCCTCTGCCACCCCCTCCCCGCTGCCAGCTCTGCCCGCGGGGTCCCATGGTGCCAGCGCCACCGAGGACAACCCCCCCCACTCAAGCACTTTCTCCCCCCCTCCTGCAATGCCAGCCCCGAATGTCCCTAAGCGACCCCCTGGGGCCCTGGCACTCCTCACCCCCCAGGCCAGGAGGGCTTGGGGGTCCCCCAGGCTCTGGAGTGGGGTGGTGGGAGGGGGTGAGGGGGGCACCCACCAGCGCTGTGCCCCCACGTCCCCCCCAGGCCAGTTGAACTGTGACTTGTTTTATACCAGTGACAATAAAAGTTATTTTTGCAGAGCCTTGCCTCCTCTCAGGGGAAACTTGGGGTGCTGGGGGGGGGGGGTCCATCCTCACAGCCCCCTGCGGGCACGCAGCTGGCAGCCTCCCCACGTCCTGCCGTGTCCCCACCGTGCCCCAGGTCTGGCACAAAGGGCCCTCTGTGTGCCCTGGGCACCACGTGTGGCTCGGCCACGGGGCTGCCAGCAAATCCCCGGGAGGAGATTAATTGGGGGGGGGGGGGGGGGGGGGGGGGGATTAAGGGCTGGGATTTGGGGGGGCCAGGGCAGGGCCAGCTGCTATTAAAGGCAGGGGGCAGGGGAGCAGGGCCCTGGCTGTGCCATGGCGCCCAAGACAGTGCTGATCACCGGCTGCTCCTCTGGCATCGGGCTGGCACTGGCTGTGCGGCTGGCACGGGACAAGCAGCAGCGCTTCCGAGGTGAGCAGGGGGCGCAGAGGAGTCCCCCCCCGACGCCTCCCCCGGTTCCCAGGGGATACCCCGGGGTGAGGCTGAGCCGGGTCTGTGCCCCCCCCCCCGCCCCCCGCCCTCAGTCATTGCCACCATGAGGAACGTGGGCAGGAGCGGGGCCCTGGCGGCGGCGGCGGGGCCGGCGCTGGGCAGGACGCTGGAGATCAAGCAGCTGGATGTGTGTGACGAGAGCTCCATCCGGGCCTGCCTCGACAGCATCCCCGGGCGCCACGTCGACGTCCTGGGTGAGCCCTGGCACCCCTCTCTCCCACCACGTACCCCTGGTGCTCCGTGCTGGGCACCCTCCCTGCTGGGCACACTCTGTACCGGCACCAAGCTGTGCGCTGGGGACCACCCGTGCCAAGCCTGTCCCATGCTGGGGACCCTCTGTGCCAGGGATCCTCAGGGCACCCTGGGTGGACGTGGGGATAGTCCATGTGCCAGGGACCCTTTGTGTACCCAATGCTGATACCTCCATGACTCCCTGGGCACCAGGGACCCTCCGTGCCAAGGGCACCCTGTACCAGGGTGCACTCTCTGTGCACTGAGGACCTTCTGTGCCGGGGACACCATGCACCAGGGACCCTCCACACTGAGAGCATCCCGTGCTGGGCACCCTCTGGGCACCTTCCTGCATGCCAGGGGCACCTTGCACTAGGGACCCTCCACACTGAGGTCATCCCATGCTGGGAACCCTCCTGCATGCCAGGGGCACCCTGCACCAGGGACCCTCCGGACAGCAGGGACCTGCAGTGCGCTGGGTACGGGGAGCTCCCGGATGCCCCACTGATGCCCAGCACCCCCAGTCAGCAACGCTGGGGTGGGCATGGCTGGTCCCCTGGAGTGCCAGAGCCTGGCAGCCATGCAGAGCCTGATGGACACCAACTTCTTCGGCCTCGTCCGGCTGGTGAAGGAGGTGCTGCCCGACATGAAGCAGCGCCGCGGGGGCCACATCGTGGTCATCAGCAGCATCATGGGCCTGCAGGGTAAGGGGCTGGGGGGCAGGCAGGGTGCCCTGGTGGGACCAACCTTGGCACCATACCTTGACCAGGACGCCCCCCTTACCCCCTACCCCAACCCCCCCCCCAGGCATCGTCTTCAACGACATCTACGCAGCCTCCAAGTTCGCGGTGGAAGGGTTCTGCGAGAGCCTGGTGGTGCAGGCGCTGCGCTTCAACGTGGCGTGAGTGCCAGGGGCTGGGGGCCAGCTTGGCGCACACACGCCCCCACCCCCCACCATCCCCAAGGGGCGGAGGGGTTCAGGGGGGTGCTGGGGTCCCCAGCACCCCATCCCCGGGCAGGATCAGCCTGGTGGAGCCGGGGCCGGTGACGACGGAGTTCGAGACCAAGCTGTACGAGGAGGCGGAGCGCGCAGACTACTCGCGGACGGACCCCGAGACCGCTGACATCTTCACCAACGTCTACCTCAGGAACTCCAAGGATGTCTTTGCCAGCCTGGGACAGACCCCCGAGGACATCGCCGAGGTGACAGGCAGGGGCGTGGCCCTGCCGGGCCTGGGGGCTGCCCTCTTCCCCTTTCCGCCCCCTGGCTGGGCTGGGCTGGGCTGGGCTGGGCTGAGCTGGGCTGGGCTGGGCTGGGCTGGGCTGGGCTGAGCTGGGCTGGGCTGGGCTGGGCTGGGCTGGGCTGAGCTGGGCTGAGCTGGGCTGGGCTGGGAGGGTCTAGAAAAGCTCCAAGGAAGAGCAAGGACCCCAGCGGCAGGACAGGGATCCTGTCTTGGCAGATCCTTCCCTCCGAGGTCCATCCTGGTGGGGCAGAGCCTGGCTGGGAGCAGGGATGGGATGGGATGGGGATGTGGTGGGCTGGAGAGAGGGATAGGATATGAAAGGGTTGGGGATAGGGATAGGGTGGGAATAGGGTTGGGGGGGGCTGCAGGTAGGATGGAAAAGGGATGGGATGGGGCTGGGCATGGAGGTAAAATGGGAATGGGAAGGAGATGGGATAAGGATGAAATGGAAACGAGGATGGGGATAAGATGGGAATGGGAAAGAGATGGGATAGGGGTGGAGATGGAACAGGCATGGCAAGGAGACAGGATGGGAATGGGAATAGGATGGGATGGGAATGGGGCTGGGGATGGAAAGGGGATGGGAGAAGGTTGAGAATGGAATGGAAATGAGGACGAGGATGGGAACAAGAAGATGGGATGGGAATAGAGATGGGAACGGGGATAGAATTGGAATGGGGAGGAGATGGGAACATGGACAGGATGAGATGGGATGGAAAGGAGGATGGGGATGGAGCAGGGAAATGAGGCTGGGCTGGGGATGAGGAGCAGGAGCTGGCGGTAGGACTGGGCCAGGAAGGGGACAAGAAGGGGACAGTGCCGTGGGGGGGTGTGTGTGTGTGTGTCCCGGTGCAGCACACGCTGCGGGTGATCGAGGCGGCCAAGCCACCCTTCCGGCACCAGACCAACGCAGCCTACACGCCGCTGGCAGCCCTGAAGCAGGCAGACCCCAGCGGGGCCCTGCTGACCGCAGCCTTCTCCAAGCTGGTGTTCAAGTACGGCGCGGTGCTGCGCCTCGGGCTGCGCGCCCTGCGCCTGCTGCGCTGGAAGGCTCAGAAGGTGAAGGCAGGAGCTCGCCTGCTGGGCTTCAAATAGCCTCCCCTCCGCCCCCCGCCCCCACCGTCCCCCCCCATTCCCCCCAGCCTGGGGGGTGAGCAGGGCTGGGACCCAGCTGGGGTTTCGCTTCCTGCTCCCACCCCACCCAAACAGCCTCCCCCCCGACCCCGGCGCCGCCGCCGCCGCATTAAAGTGGGCAGAGGTATTTTTAACCCCGCAGAGAGGCTTCCTCCGAGAGCGCAGTGGCCGTGACGGGGTTGGCAAGGGCTGGCACTTGCCCACCCCCCCCCCCGCCTGCCTCCTGCTCCCTGGAGGCACCCAGTGCCCCCCCACCCCCCCCAACTCATTGCACCCAAAGGTGCTCTCCCGGCCACCTGCCAGCAGTGTTGGTGATGCCCCCCGCGGTGGGGAGGGCTCAGCGGGGTGGATTCTGTCACCCCAGCTCTGGCACTGAGCCCCTCAGGGGGCAGAGGGGGCAGGAAGTGGTGGGAGGCACAGAATGGTTAAGGCTGGGAGAGGTCTCCAAGGTCACCAAGTCTGAGCACCAACCAACACCACTGCCTGTGCCCACCTAACCATGCCCTGAAGTGCCAACGTCTGTCTCCTCCCCTGCCAGGGGTGCTGGCAGGGCCGGTGTCCATCCCCTCCCCTGCCAGGGATGCTGCAAAGAGTGTGGGGCGTGTTCAGGGGGTGCACTGGGGGTGCCAAGGGGCTGGAGGGGTGCGGGTGGGTTGCATGTCGAGGGCTGGGCGCAGGGTGCTGGGTGCATGGTGCTGGGTGGGTGCTGGGTGCATGCAGGGCAGGCACCAGGAGCAGAGGTGTCAGCAGGGGGGACTCCAGAACCTTGTGCTGCCCCAGGGGCTTCCCTCCAGCCTGGGGGGGTGCATGGGGGACTGGGTGCAGGGTGCTGGTGTGTGGGTGCCTGGTGTGACTGCAGCTGGGGGGGGTGTGGGGGGTATGAGCAGGGGAAACCACAGGGAGGCCCAGGATGATTCAACCCCACGGGGCCGTTTCTCAGAAACCTTCCCAAGGAGCTTCCCGGTGAGCCCAGGAGGCCCTGCTGAAGGGTTGGAAGGGACCTTCGAGATCATCCTGCTCCAAGCCCCCTGCCGTGGCCAGGGACACCTCCCACCAGCCCAGGGTGCTCAAGGCCTCGTCGTGCCAGGCAGAGGGCATCCACAGCCCCCCCCCCCGGGCAAGCTGTTCCACCCTCACTCTCAAGAATTTCTTCTCAATCTCCTCTCTCCCAGCTTCAATCCTCTGCTGCTGCTGCTCCTCCTCCTCCCTCCTCTACAAATCCCTGCCAAAAGTCCCTCCCGTGCCCGCCCCCCGAGTCTCGGATGGAGGGGAAGGGATGCCCCTGGGGCAGGGATACAGAGCCCTCACTATAGCCCTCCCCAAAGTCCCTGCCAAGACCCTCAGGCCCCCTTAAACCCCTGCCGGGGGCCCCCCAGCCCCACGCGTGGCTGCAGCACCGTGCCCCAGCCTGTGCCATGCACGGCAGCTCCCCGGCCGGGCTGGCTCCAGGCACCTTGGGGACAGGATGGGGTTAGCGGTGGGGAGGGAAGGAGGGTGGGCAGGAGGGGGGGGAGGAAAGGAAATATTTTCACCTTGTCCCTCCCCCTCCCCGTGCCGCCGGAGCGCAGGGCACAGCGCCGCTGGGGCCGACGGCAGCGGGGCTGTGGCAACGGCGCAGCACCTGCGGGACCTGCAGGGTGACATCAAAGGGACACAGCCTCCCCCCCACTGCGGTTTCTGCAGCCTTGACTAACTTTCTCCACGCCGGGGGGCAGAGCCGAAGGTGGGGGTTGCACCCAGCTCCGGCGAGGGGGGGGGCCCTGGCCGCAGCTCAGCTCCCCCAGCACAAAGCCACAGCCGTGGGAAATGAGGCTGAGGGAGGACAGGACCCCCCCAGGCACCTCCAGTCCCACGGTGTCCCCAGGCCTGCAGGGGAGCAGCAGTGGGGCTGCTGCTGGGGGGAAGCAGCTGGGGGGGGGGGGAGGACAGGATTGTCCCCAAGGGGGGGCCTGGGGCAGCAGTGCTGCGATGGCCTCAGCCCTGCTTACCGAAGCCTGAGGCGGGAATGGGGGGTCCCAGACAAAAGGAGGGGGGACCCAAGGGAGCTGCAATAGCCTGGGGGGAGTCTGGGGGGGGCCCTCCAGCAGTTGGGGGGCAGCTAGGCTGTGCCTGCAGCTGGGGAGCATCACCCCCAGTCTAGGAACCTCTCCCTGCTCCTGCAGCACCAAGGCAGAGCAGCAGCCCCAAGCCCAGCCCTCGCTGGGGAGGGGGGGGAGGCTCTGCCGGGGGATGTGTTTGGGGGGGGGTCAGGAGCAGCTTTTTCTGCAAACAAATATCTGAGGGGACTTGGGGACTTTCCCTTCCCCGGGGACAGCACAGGGACAGCTTCTGGCCTCTCCTCGCTCTCTTGCTCCCCGCTGGCAGCCCAGGTGTCCCGGCTGGGTCCCATGCAAATGTGGGGCCAGAAATAGCTCCTCCGGTGGGAAAGGCTGGGAGTGAGCAGCTCCCCGGAGGCTTCACTTCCCTCCTGGCACAGCGAGGAGGGCACCAGGCGTGACCTGAACCCGCTGCCCCCTGTCATGGTGCCCTGGTGACAGCTGGGGCTTCGTCCCTGCTTTGCCACCTGCACCCCCGGGGCTGCGGTGCCAGCCTTGGGAACGCTTGAGGTGACCTCATGGGGACTCAGGCTGTGGCCCCCCCGGTTTCTGGGGGTAGTGGGAACCTCACACCTTCCTAGGGGGGCACTGAGAGCCCGTCAGAGCCACCCAGCCCACGCTGAGGGCTGTGAGACACCGGTGGGTCCTTGCTGGGACGGCGCAGAGGAGGTGACTCAGTGAAGGGCTGGAGAACTGGGACAAGGAGGAGGTGGCAGCAGTGACTCAAGTCCTCCCTCACCCACTCTGCCCTTCCAGCACTGCTGGCTTTTGGGTGCTGGACCAAACAGGAGCTGGTGGAGATGCAGCTCAGCTCCTGGCAGAGGTCTGGAGGGGGTTTTGTGCCTGTCTGGACACGTGGGGGGCAAGCAAGTCCCACCCTGCTCCATCCCAGTCCCAGCCAGCACCAGGGACTGGGGCCAGACTCTGCTCAGTGGTGCCCAGGGACAGGACAAGGAGCAAGGGGCACAAACTGGACTCCAGGAGCTTCCAGCTGAGGAGGAGGAGGAGAAACTTCTTTGGTGTGAGGCTGCTGGAGGCCTGGAGCAAGCTGCCCAGGGAGGCTGTGGAGTCTCCTGGTGTGGAGAGCTTCCACCATCCCCCCTGGGCACTGTGCTGCTGGGCAAGCTGCTGTGGGTGCCCTGCTGGAGCAGAGTGAGCTCCAGAGGTTCCCTTCCAACCCCCAGACCATGCTGGGGTTGCCACAGCTAGGAAAGCTTCTCCCTGCTTACCTCTGCCCAAGCAGTGCCCCAAACCTGCCCTGTGGAGGCAAAGATGACAGAAACAAAGGCAGCTTCAAAAATAGAAGACCATCTTCGATGGCTCTGAACTTTCACTCCCCAAAACCAACCAACCAAGCCCAAAACCAAACATCAGAGCTCGCATCAGAGCTGCTCTCTGCTTGTGGCCACTTCCCACAGTGCCACTGACCCCCAGCAGCCAGGCACAGATGCTACAAAACAAACCCCCAACACCCAACAGGTACCAAAGTGTCACCTCCAAGTGCCCCTCCTTTAGAAGTGGCCTAGAGAAACCACTCCTCACATTTCATTATCCTAATCCAACCTCCCCCACCCCCATCCCCACCCCCAAAAAAAAACCCCAACCATAAACACCTCACATCCCACCACTGTCACCCCCCTGGTTTGGGTTTTGGACCTAAACCAAAGCTTTTGCCCTCAAAAGGGGAAAAAAAAGAAAGAAGTGGTCCTTAAATTCCCTTGAAGGTGACCCTGTGGTCCTCAAATTAGATTTAAGGTGACCCTGTGGTGCTTAAATTCGATTTAAGGTGACCCTGTGGTGCTTAGATTCGATTTAAGGTGACCCTGTGGTGCTTAGATTTGATTTTAAGATGACCCTGTGGTCCTTAAATTCGATTTAAGGTGACCCTGTGGTCCTTAGATTCGATTTAAGGTGACCCTGTGGTGCTTAAATTCGATTGCAGATGACCCTATGGTCCTTAGATTCGATTTGAGGTGACCATGTAGGTCCTTAAATTCGATTTAAGATGACCCTGTGGCCCTTCAATTCCCTTGAAGGTGACCCTGTGGTCCTTAAACTCGATTTAAGGTGACCCTGTGGTCCTTAAATTTGATTTTAAGATGACCTTGTGGTCCTTGAATTTGATTTAAGGTGACCCTGTGGTCCTCAAATCCAATTTAAGGTGACCCTGTGGTCCTTAAATTCGACTTAAGGTGACCCTATGGTCCTTAGATTCGATTTGAGGTGACCATGTGGGTCCTTAAATTCGATTTCAGATGACCCTGTGGCCCTTCAATTCCCTTGAAGGCGACCCTGTGGTCCTCAAATTCGATTTAAGGTGACCCTGTGGTCCTTAGATTCAATTTAAGGTGACCCTGTGGTGCTTAAATTTGATTTTAAGATGACCCTGTGGTCCTTCAACTCCCTTGAAGGTGACCCTGTGGTCCTCAAATTCAACTTAAGGTGACCCTGTGGTCCTTAGATTCGATTTGAGGTGACCCTGTGGTGCTTAAATTTGATTTTAAGATGACCCTGTGGTGCTTAAATTCGATTTAAGGTGACCCTGTGGTCCTCAAATTCGATTTAAGATGACCCTGTGGCCCTTCAATTCCCTTGAAGGTGACCCTGTGGTCCTTAAATTCGATTTAAGGTGACTCTGTGGTCCTTAGATTTGATTTAAGGTGACCCTGTGGTCCTTAAATTCGATTTCAGATGGCCCTATGGTCCTTAGATTCGATTTGAGGTGACCATGTAGGTCCTTAAATTCGATTTCAGATGACCCTGTGGCCCTTCAATTCCCTTGAAGGCGACCCTGTGGTCCTCAAATTCGATTTAAGGTGACCCTGTGGTCCTTAGATTCAATTTAAGGTGACCCTGTGGTGCTTAAATTTGATTTTAAGATGACCCTGTGGTCCTTCAACTCCCTTGAAGGTGACCCTGTGGTCCTCAAATTCAACTTAAGGTGACCCTGTGGTCCTTAGATTCGATTTGAGGTGACCCTGTGGTGCTTAAATTTGATTTTAAGATGACCCTGTGGTGCTTAAATTCGATTTAAGGTGACCCTGTGGTCCTCAAATTCGATTTAAGATGACCCTGTGGCCCTTCAATTCCCTTGAAGGTGACCCTGTGGTCCTTAAATTCGATTTAAGGTGACTCTGTGGTCCTTAGATTTGATTTAAGGTGACCCTGTGGTCCTTAAATTCGATTTCAGATGGCCCTATGGTCCTTAGATTCGATTTGAGGTGACCATGTAGGTCCTTAAATTCGATTTCAGATGACCCTGTGGCCCTTCAATTCCCTTGAAGATGACCCTGTGGTCCTCAAATTCGATTTAAGGTGACCCTGTGGTCCTTAAATTCGATTTAAGGTGACCCTGTGGCCCTTCAATTCCCTTGAAGGTGACCCTGTGGTCCTTAAATTCGATTTAAGGTGACTCTGTGGTCCTTAGATTTGATTTAAGGTGACCCTGTGGTGCTTAAATTTGATTTTAAGATGACCCTGTGGTCCTTAAATTCCCTTGAAGGTGACCATGTAGGTCCTTAAATTCGATTTAAGATGACCCTATGGCCCTTCAATTCCCTTGAAGGTGACCCTGTGGTCCTTAAATTCGATTTAAGGTGACCCTGTGGTGCTTAAATTCGATTTAAGGTGACCCTGCGGTCCTTAAACTGAATTTAAGGCGAGCCTGTGGTGTTTAAATTCACATGAAGGTGACCCTGCAGGTCCCCACATTCCCTCGGAGATGACTCTCTGGTCCTCAGGTTCCCTGGAGGAGGAGGCTGCAGGCGCTGAGGCTCACTTGAGGAGGAGGCTGTGCTCGCCGCGGGCGATGTGAGAGGAGAACTCGTAGCGGTCGTGGCCGCGGTAGCCGCAGACGTTGCACTGGAAGGGGTCGCGGAAGCCGTGGCAGCCCATGTGGATGGTGAACATCACGTAATCCAGGAAGAGCACTCGGCAGTGCTCGCAGCGGTACACCCCCAGCGCCTCCCCCTCCTTGTTGACCACCCTGAAGGCGTCGCGGGGGCAGAGGGCGGAGGGACGGAGGAGGTCGTGGGGGGGGCCTGGGGAAATCCCTCAGGGGCTGGAGGCCGTTGCGGGGCTGGCCGGGGGCCGCCTGGCTCGGGGGGAAGGGGAGGCTCTGCCTCTCCTCGTGGTTGCTGTCCGTGTCTGTGGAGTCTTGGCCGCTGTGGCTGGGGGAGAAGCCTCTGTCCGGGGCCAGGCTCCTGTCCCCGGGGGGGCCGTGGCTCCGCTCAGCCTCCTGCGCGCTGCCGTTGGGCACCTGGGCGCGGGTGAGCGCCAGGGGGTAGAGGCTGCTGATGACTGGCACCATCTCGGCGGTGGGGGCCGGGGGCGTCTGCACCAGGGGGCGCAGGGCTTCGGCCCCCAGGTAGGTGATGGCGTTGCTGATGGCTTGGTCCATCACCCGGCCCTGCACGGCTTCGCTCTCCTTCTCGTACAGCGAGGGGGAGCCGTAGCCAGCGTCGAAGCTCTGCTGCTTCTCACCTGCGAGGGAGGGAGAGGAGAGGCATCTGGGTGGGAGGAGATGGCTTGAAGCTCCACAAAGGCTTTTCCACGAGTCAGAAAGGAGAGAGGGATGAGAAATGAGGCTGGAGCACTGCGAGAGGTTGCCCAGGGAGGCGGTTGAGGTCCTGTCCCTGGAGGTATTCCAGGTGAGGCTCAACCTCTGGGTGACCTGATGTGATTGAGAACGTCCCTGCTGACTGCTGAGAGGTTGGACTGGAGGAGCTCTGGAGGTCCCTTCCTGCCCAGACCATTCCATGATTCTATGACACCCACAAGTAGCTTTTTGGGGGGGTTAGGGGTAGCTTTGTTTTTGTCTTGAGCCCTCAGAGCAGCCTTCCAGTATCTCCAGGAGAGCTGGAGAGGGACTTTTGACTAAGGCCTGGAGGGGTCATTTGGGGTTGTCATGGGGCCTTTGAAAACCACCAGGACACAATCACAGTGGAAGGCCAGAAAGCTGTGAGAGGCTCAGTGACCACCCCCCGGGGGGGGGCTGTGTCTTGCCTTCTGACAGCCACTCCTGACCAGGAGCCACAAAAGCTGCTCTAAGGTCTCCCCAGAGCTCATCAACCTCAACTCCCTCAGCCTGTCCCCACAGAGGAGGTTCTCAAGCCCTCTGATCATCTCCATGACCTCCTCTGGACCCTCTCCAGCAGTTCCAAGTCCTTCTTCTTGTTGCCCTTCTGTACCTTTGGGGCTGCAGTTTTATTTCCTCCCTGTACCTGGCAGAGAGAAAACCATTTGCTGCCCATCCAACCTTCTCCTGGATGTGAGGAGGATCTCAGCTACATCCTCTCAGCTCTCCTCCTGTCTTGACTGAGGGCTTTCAAGAATCCCTAACTCCTGGGCTGAGTCCCTGTCTGCAGAGGCAATCCTTTGGGCTGCCCTCTCTCTCTCTCTCTTCTTTTTGCTTCTATTGCCTTTTTTTTTCTGGGGGGTGGGGGAAGTGTTTTAATTTCCAACTCATTCTCATCTTTCCCTCTCCTGGAGGAGGCTTTGTGAGTCACAGCAGGCTGTGTGTGACCTCCTGGGTTGTCTTCTCCTGTGTGAAGCTGGGGAGTGAGGAGGGCTGGAAGCAGTTAGACTTCTTTGTGGTTCTTCTTAACCTTTGGGTGTGCTTCGAGCTGAGAAACGTGAGCTCCTGGGTTCCTGCCTCTGCAGTGAAACCTGGGCAGTTTCAGAGGCATTGAGTCATGGTGTTGACAGGAGGCTGATAAACATCTGCACTGCCCCAGTTACTGTAACTCACAGATGACTGGAGCTGATCTGGGCAAGGCTCTTGCACGTGAAGCATTTGGCCTGGGACATTTCTTTTCAAGCTAGGAGTGGCTTTGGCTTGGCTGCAGCCACCCAGGTTTGGTCACTTGGCCCTAGACATCCACCCAAAGCAAGGGATTTGAGTCAAGAGGATCTCAGAGCAGGTGGCCCAAGGGAGGCTGGGGATGTCCCCTCCATGGAGGTGTTCAAGGCCAGGCTGGGTGAGGCTCTGAGGCAGCCTGGGCTGGTGGGAGGTGTCCCTGCCCATGGCAAGGGAGTTGGTACTGGATGGTCTTGAAGGTCCCTTCCAACCCAACTCATTCCATGAATCCCTGAGGTTCAGAGCCAGGCACAGGCTCTGCTGCTCTGTCTGCTCATGGCTGCTGTGCACAGGGTGCCAACGTGCAAAACCCAGTGAGCAAGGTTGCTGCTGCTTGTCCAGACCTCTGCAGAGCCCTCCAATAACAATCAAGGAGATCTTTCTCTCTCTCTCTCTCTTTTTTCCTCCTTCTCAATAGACTTCATTCACAGACCCCCAGCCAAACAAAGATGCCTTGTTAGGGCACATCCCTGGCCCTCCTTCCTGCCAAAATGAGCACTCAGCACCCGTTGGGAGCCCTGCAGCTTCCCAAGGAATCACAAAGCTGCCCTGGCAGAGGTCCTCTCCTGCACACACAGGGTTCACAAAGCCACCCAAGTCAATCCAGGGTCACTCAGCCTGCCCCTCCCTGCCACCCAGCGAGGAATGTTGTCCCACATCACCTAAGGAGAGAGCCAAACCCTGGGTTTCAGAAATGGTTTTGTTGGGGAACTGCCCTGAGCCTTCCACCTCTCCACAAACAGCCTCAGCAGAGACTCCTAGGATGGGTTGGAAGGGACCCTGAAGATCATCCATGTTCCAAACCCCCTGAGCCCTCCACCTCTCCACAAACAGCCTCAGCAGAGACTCCTAGGATGGGTTGGAAGGGACCTTTAGGATCATCCATATTCCAAACCCCCTGAGCCCTCCACCTCTTCACAAACAGCCTCACCAGAGACTCCTAGGATGGGTTGGAAGGGACCCTGAAGATCATCCATGTTCCAAACCCCCTGAGCCCTCCACCTCTTCACAAAGAGCCTCAGCAGCGACTCATAGGATGGGTTAGAAGGGACCCTGAAGGTCATCCATGTTCCAAACCCCCTGAGCCCTCCACCTCTCCACAAACAGCCTCAGCAGAGAGTCATAGATTGGGTTGGGTTGGAAGGGACCTTTAGGATCATCCAATTCCAAACCCCTGCCACAGACAGGGACACCTCACACCAACCCAGGTTTAAAGCACTCTCCTCTCTCTCTCTGTGTTCAGCTCTGACTTGAACCACTCCAACTGCAGGGGAAACCAAAGCACAGGAGTGGAAAGAAGCTCATCTTGGAGGTGGGGAAGTAGCTGAGGACACAGCTCACCGGCAGGAGGACATCAGCAGCCCCCAAAGATTTGCTTCAGAGAACCCAAGAATGGGCTGGCTTGGAAGGGACCTTCAAGATCACCCAGTTCCAACCCCCCCCCCCCGGAGGCGAGGGTGGCGATGGTAAGAGGCTGAAGGTCATAGGAAGGAAAATAACCACTCAGTACCTTAAATGACCATAAAAACCATTACAAATGAGGCCCTGCCAGAGCTGGTGACTAACCCAGGCCCTTCCTCAGGACACCAGAGGTGCATTTGGCAGCCTTTAAAGCCAGGAGCAGCCAGGAGGAGCTGTGCTGGGTGAGACACAGAACCTGCCCGACTTGTCCTGACCCTCTGAAATGAAGTGCCAGGAAAATGCTCTGGAAACCTTCTGGTTGCTTAAATGACCACAAGAGAGGATTGGATGCTTTTAAACCCTCTTCTAATTCAGCAGGATGACTCCAGAGGAACCCAAACACTTCTCTCTTCAGGCCTTATTCCAAGGAGTATGGGATTGCAGAGGAGGGCTCTGAGGGCTGGAGCAGCTCCCCTCTAGGGGATAGCCTGGGAGAGGTGGGACTGCTCAGGCTGGAGAAGAGAAGGCTGCAGGGAGACCTTAGAGCTGCCTTCCAGTGCCTGAAGGGAGCTTCAGGAGAGCTGGGGAGGGACTCTGGCCAAGGGCTGGGAGAGACAGGACAAGGGACAATGGATTTGAGCTGGGAGAGGAGAGATTGAGAGTGGAGATGAGGAAGAAATTTGTGACATTGATGTTGGGGAGAGCCTGGCACAGGCTGCCCAGGGAGGCTGTGGCTGCCCTCTCCCTGGAGGTGTACAAGGCCAGGCTGGATGAGGCTTTGAGCAGCCTGGGCTGGTGGGAGGGGGCCCTGCCCATGCCAGGGGGTTGGCACTGGCTGATCCTGAAGGTCCCTTTCCAACCCAACCCATTCCATGAATCTATGAGCTGCTGCTGACCAGCCAGAGCCTTCAGCTCACAGCAGCATTAAACCTTCCTGCAAGGAACCCAGCAGAGACCATTTCAGCAAAACACCACCCCCAAACCACCCAACAATCCAGCCCAGCCCCTGGCAGCTCACCAACCACAGCTGGACCTTGCCCAAGCTCAACAGGCAGCTCCCATCCCATGCAAGCATCTCCCAGAAGAGAGCCCTTGGGGATTGGAAGCAAACCCTGTCCACCAAACCATTACAAAACCTTTCCCCCACCTCCCCACCAAGATTCAGACCCCAGATTAGTTGATCTCTACTCAGAATGACCCCAGATCAGTTGACCTCCATTCAGAATGACCCCAGATTAGTTAACCTCCATTCAGAATCATCCCAGATTAGTTGATCTCCACTCAGAATGACCCCAGATCAGTTGATTTCCACTCAGAATGACCCCAGATCAGTTGACCTCCACTCAGAATGACCCCAGATCAGTTGACCTCCACTCAGAATGACCCCAGATCAGTTGACCTCCACTCAGAATGACCCCAGATCAGTTGACCTCCATTCAGAATGACCCCAGATCAATTGATCTCTGGATTTGAGGAGAGGCTTGGGAAGCAGCAGAGCCTTCTGGCCTGTGTGATTGGTGGTTGTTTCCCCCCCTCCCCCCCCAAGCAGCTTGCAGGTAGTGAAGTTTAGTCACAGAAGCACCACAGGTGGGCAGGGTTCTGTTGTTCTTACCAATGAATTTCTGAGGCATGGAGCTTTTTCTCTTTGCCACGTTGCTTGCCAGCCTGTCCAGCACCAGGGCTCTTTCACTTCCCAGCTCTGCCTTGCTGTGCCTTGCCTCCACGCTGGCTGGGTTGGGAAGAGGTGGGAAAGAAAGGGGAAAAAAAGCTAAAGCCGACCAGACCAAAGCAACAGAGCAAAAACAAACAAACACAACACAGAGGAACGACCCAAACACACACAGAAACGACCCAAACGCGCACAGAGACGAACCAAACACACACAGAGACGACCCAAACACACACAGAGACGACCCAAAAGGCACAGAAACGAACCAAATGCGCACAGAAACGACCCAAACGGGCACAGAAACGACCCAAACGGGCACAGAAATGAACCAGGCACAGAAACGACCCAAACAGGCACAGAAACGAACCAAACGGGCACAGAAACGACCCAAACACGCACAGAAACGACCCAAACACGCACAGAAACGACCCAAAAGGCACAGAAACGACCCAAACGGGCACAGAAACGACCCAAACGGGCACAGAAACGAACCAAACGGGCACAGAAATGAACCAAACGGGCACAGAAACGAACCAAACGGGCACAGAAACGAACCAAACGGGCACAGAAACGACCCAAACACGCACAGAAACGACCCAAACACGCACAGAAACGACCCAAAAGGCACAGAAACGAACCAAACGGGCACAGAAACGACCCAAACGGGCACAGAAACGAACCAAACAGGCACAGAAACGAACCAAACGGCACAGAAACGAACCAAACGGGCACAGAAGCGACCCAAACGGGCACAGAAGCGACCCAAACGGGCACAGAAACGACCCAAACAGGCACAGAAACGACCCAAACGCGCACAGAAACGAACCAAACGGGCACAGAAACGAACCAAACGGCACAGAAACGAACCAAACGGGCACAGAAACGACCCAAACGCGCACAGAAACGAACCAAACAGGCACAGAAACGAACCAAACGGCACAGAAATGAACCAAACGGGCACAGAAACGACCCAAACGCGCACAGAAACGACCCAAACGGGCACAGAAACGACCCAAACGGGCACAGAAACGACCCAAACGGGCACAGAAACGACCCAAACAGGCACAGAAACGACCCAAACGCGCACAGAAACGAACCAAAAGCGCACAGAAACGAACCAAACGGCACAGAAACGACCCAAACGGCACAGAAACGACCCAAACGGGCACAGAAACGACCCAAACGGCACAGAGACGACCCAAACGCGCACAGAGACGAACCAAACGCGCACAGAGACGAACCAAACGCGCACAGAGACGACCCAAAGGCGCACAGGAACGACCCAAACGGGCACAGAAACGACCCAAACGGGCACAGAAACGACCCAAACGGGCACAGAAACGACCCAAACGGGCACAGAAACGACCCAAACGGGCACAGAAACGACCCAAACGGCACAGAAACGACCCAAACGGGCACAGAAACGACCCAAACGGGCACAGAAACGAACCAAACGGGCACAGAAACGAACCAAACGGGCACAGAAACGAACCAAACGGGCACAGAAACGACCCAAACGGCACAGAAACGAACCAAACGGGCACAGAAACGACCCAAACGGGCACAGAAACGAAACAAACGGGCACAGAAACGACCCAAACGGGCACAGAAACGACCCAAACGGGCACAGAAACGACCCAAACACGCACAGAAACGACCCAAACACGCACAGAAATGACCCAAACGGGCACAGAAACGAACCAAACGCGCACAGAAACGACCCAAACGGCACAGAAACGACCCAGACGGGCACAGAAACGACCCAGACGGGCACAGAAACGACCCAAACGGCACAGAAACGACCCAAACGGCACAGAAACGACCCAAACGGCACAGAAACGACCCAAACGCGCACAGAAACGACCCAAACGCGCACAGAAACGACCCAAACGCGCACAGAAACGACCCAAACGCGCACAGGAACGACCCAAACGCGCACAGGAACGACCCAAACGCGCACAGGAACGACCCACACGGGCACAGAAACGAACCAAACGGGCACAGAAACGACCCAAACGGGCACAGAAACGACCCAAACGGGCACAGAAACGACCCAAAAGGCACAGAAACGACCCAAAAGGCACAGAAACGACCCAAAAGGCACAGAAACGACCCAAAAGGCACAGAAACGACCCAAACAGGCACAGAAACGAACCAAACAGGCACAGAAACGAACCAAACAGGCACAGAAATGAACCAAACGGCACAGAAATGAACCACACGGGCACAAGAACGACCCAAATGGGCACAGAAACGACCCAAACGGCACAGAAACGAACCAAACGCGCACAGAAACGACCCAAACGGGCACAGAAATGACCCAAACAGGCACAGCACAGCAGGGGGGGGAGGGGGAGGGAGGGGAAAAATAAAATGAACTTTAAAAGAGTGAATGAAAAAGAAAGAAGAAGAGCTGAATGGTTTCCTCCCCCACCGAGTGGAGAGGAGCAGGTGGGAGGGCTGCACTCAGCTGGTTTTGCTTTTCCTCCTTGCCGGTTGTGGCTCTCTGCAGCTCGGGCAGGCAGCTGCGGTCAGCAGGAGCCAGCAGAGCGCAGCCCCCGGGCTGCTCAAGCCCCGAGCTCGCTGCAAGGGGAGCACAAAAAACCTCCCCCTCCAAACCCCAGCGAGCTTCGGCAGGCAGAGGAAGTGCGAGAGCAACCGGTTGGGAGGTTGGTTACAGAGTGAAGATGGAGACAGAGCCCCTGGGAGCTTTGCTCTCTGCTTCTGACTAAGAGTGTGACACCTGCAGCCCCGGGGGCCTCCGCCACAGGACCCTCCTGCTGCGCTCTCTGGAGATCAGTCACACCAAGGGGGCTCCTTGAGAGCCTCTGAGGACCTGCAGTGCTCCACTGCAAACCCTAGAGACCAATCCAGGCTGGGGGGTGAGGAGAGCTGCCCTGCAGGAAAGGACTTGGGGGTGCTGGTGGAGGAGAAGCTGGGCAGGAGCCAGCAGTGGGTTCCATCTGAACACCTTTTGGTGTGAGGCTGCTGGAGCCCTGGAGCAGGCTGCCCAGAGAGGCTGTGGAGTCTCCTTCTCTGCAGACCTTCCAACCCCAGCTCCTGGGCAAGCTGCTGTGGGTGCCCTGCTGGAGCAGGGGGGGTTTGGACTGGATGATGCCCAGAGGTCATTTCCAACCCCACCACGCTGGGATTCTCTCCTTGCCCTTCCTAAGGCAGTGCAGAAAGGTCAGAACTGCCCCTGAGAGGCTCCTGGCTGCTGTGCTGTTGTGCTCTTGCCCTGGTGTCTCCAACACACGAAGCAGAACCCCTTTGAGAGGGAAGCAATGCCAGAGGGGAAGGAGATGAGCACCTTGGGGACCCTGCCAAATGCACCTTGGTGAAGCTGTGGACTTGCAGAGTGCAGCTTGCCAAGTGCAGCAGGAGCCAAAACCTGCAGCATCATCCTTCCCCAGCTCTGCTCCCCACAGCTCCCTGCCACTCCTGCTTCCTTTCTTGCTGTTATTGATCTCGTAAGGAGTTTCAGCCAGCAGCAGCCATGACTCACCAAAACCCCAGCCTGAGCTCAACCCTTTGGCTAAGGGCTGCTCAGCACTTTGCAGAGGTTAAGTTGTGCTGCCTGAGTGCTCACTGCCACCAAACACCAGCTCTGGCTATGACTCAGGATGGGGTAAGAGGGCTGAGATGGGCAGACCCTCTGAGGGCAGGCACCTGGTGCCCTGAAGGCAGCACCACAGCTCCTCTAGGCTGCTTTTTGAGTCCCAGGTGACTGCAATAGGTTTAGAGGCTCCAGGAGTAGACTCAGCAGCTCCTAAAGTGCTTCCAGCAAGAAAACACTGTGAGGCAAAACATCAATCAAGAGGGACAGGGAGCTGCTGGAGCAGGGCCAAGGGAGGCCACAAAGATGATGAGAGAGAGCCTCTGCTGTGGGGACAGGCTGGGAGAGTTGGGGCTGCTCAGCCTGGAGAAGAGAAAGGCTCCAGGGGAACCTCAGAGCTGCCTTCCAATACCTGCAAGAGACCTCCAGACAGGCTGGGGAGGGACTGTTCAGAAGGGGCTGTGGGGATAGGACCAGGGGCAATGGTTTGGAACTGGAGCAGGGCAGGGTCAGGTTGGACAGCAGGAGGGAGTTCTGCACCATGAGGGTGAGGAGACACTGGGACAGGCTGCCCAGGGAGGTTGTGGATGCTCCCTCCCTGGAGGTGTTCAAGGCCAGTCTGGGTGAAGCCTTGAGCAGCCTGGGCTGGTGGGAGGGGTCCCTGGTTGTGGCAGGGGGTTGGAGCTGGCTGATCTGGAAGGTCCCTTCCAACCCAAACCCATTCTGTGACTCTGGCCAGAAGCTGAAGTTGCTTCTTGGGCAGAGTGGGATGGGGATTTTGCATTTCAGGCTCCAAAGCCTGGCCCAGGCTTCCTGAGCTCCTTGGGTAACTGCAGTTCCAGCCTTGCTTTGGCTCCTCCACAGCCCAGGCAGCTTTGGCATCTCAGGAGGATTGTTGCTCAGGTCATCAGGAGCAGTCATTTCCATTCTGAACACCCTGACAACCCTCAGCTGCCCTGGGGAGAGGATCTCCACAAACACTGCTTGAGAGGATCCCAGGGTGGAAGGGGTTGCAAGGGACCTCCAGAGATCACTGAGTCCAACCCCCTCCTGCCAGAGCAACAAAAAGACTCAAACCCCAACTCATCCCTGCCAGAGGAGCAGCTCCATGCTCCCCACTGCCTCAGTTTCTTCTCCTAGTTCCTCTTTCCCTCCCTGCCTTGTGCTCTTCCTTCCACTCCAACTCTAATTCCACATTTTCAGAGCCTTTTTCTCTCTCTCTCTCTCTCTCTCCTGACTGACCCCCAAGAGAAAAGCTCCTGAGCAGCCCTGGGAGCTGCAGGCAGCAGCCCAGCAGCAGCCACTTTACTGCTCCTGCCAAGGTTATTTATGTGCCACCAAGGGGACTTGGCTCAATTAGTGTCCAGAGGGCAGGCAGGCAGCTTCCTGCAGAGGTCACAATGGCCTTCACTCAGCAGACACAACAACTATTGACCTCCACCACATCTTCTGGGCCACCTCTGAGGATCAATCTGCCAGCTTGAGGCCCCTCAGTGACTTTGTTGGAAGGCTGAGGGTCTCTCCTCTCACAGGAAGATTTTTCTGCTCCTTGCCAGTGGCCAATTTTCACTTTCTTTTTGCTTCCCCCCCCCCACCACCCCGAAAAAGAAACCCAACCAGAAAACAAACAGACTATTTATGGCCCACAAAAGCTCTTTGGCAACATCCCTGGAAGACAGCCTGAGGGGAACCAGTGTCTGCTGCTACTGAGCCCCAGGTGGTTGTGCTGCTTGCCTCCCACAGTGCTGCTCTCTCTCTGTCTCTGTCTCTCCCTCCACAAAAGCTAACTTGGAATTATCTCATCCACCTCCTTTCTTCTGCAGCAGTTATTAACTAAGCCAAGAATAATAGTTAGGGCTTAGGAAACAATCACTCAAAAGCCTTCTTCCACCAGAGACAACTGAGCCTGCCCTGGCTCCCTCCTCCCCTGGGTGACTCCACTGCAGGTCAGGACAAGAGGCTCAGGAATTAATTATCTCACCCTAAAAGTGGAGCTGAAGTGGAAGTCCCAGGCTGGAGGGGCAGGAATGGTCAATGGCTTTGGTTAAATCTGGGGCTGGTTGGGTTGGAAGAGATCTCTGAGGTCCTGGAGTCCAACCTGCAACCTACTAGTCTGCCTGGACCTCAGCAAGGCCTTTGACACTGTCCTCCACAGCAAACTCCTGGCCAAGCTGTCAGCCCCTGGCTGGGACAGCAGCTCTCTGAGCTGGGTTAGGAACTGGCTGGAGGCTGAGCCCAGAGAGTGGTGGTGAATGGTGCCACAGCCAGCTGGCAGCCAGGCACCAGTGGTGCGCCCCAGGGAGCAGTGCTGGGCCTGTGCTCTTTAACATCTTCATTGATGATCTGGATGAGGGCATTGAGTCCATCAGCAGTGAATTTGCTGATGACACCAAGCTGGGGGCAGGAGTTGATCTGCTGGAGGGTAGAGAGGCTCTGCAGAGGGACCTGGACAGGCTGGGCAGATGGGCAGAGGCCAAGGGCAGGAGATTGAACACATCCAAGTGCCAGGTTCTGCACATTGGCCACAACAACCCCAGGCAGAGCTACAGGCTGGGGGCAGAGTGGCTGAGAGCAGCCAGGCAGAGAGGGACCTGGGGGTGCTGGTTGATGGTAGGCTGAACATGAGCCTGCAGTGTGCCCAGGCAGCCAAGAGGGCCAATGGCATCCTGGCCTGCATCAGGAGCAGTGTGGCCAGCAGGAGCAGGGAGGTCATTCTGCCCCTGGACACTGCACTGGTTAGGCCACACCTCGAGTCCTGTGTCCAGTTCTGGGGCCCTCAGTTTAGGAAGGAGGTTGAGCTGCTGGAAGGTGTCCAGAGAAGGGCAAAGAAGTTGGTGAGGGGCTTGGAAGACAGCCCTGTGAGGAGAGGCTGAGGGAGCTGGGGCTGCTTAGCCTGGAGAGGAGGAGGCTCAGGGGTGACCTCATTGCTCTCTACAACTACCTGAAGGGAGGTTGTAGACAGGTGGATTTTGGTCTCTTCTCCCAGGCAAGCAGCACCAGAACAAGAGGACACAGTCTCAGGCTGCGCCAGGGGAGGTTCAGGCTGGAGGTCAGGAGGAAGTTCTACACAGAGAGAGTGATTGCCCATGGGAATGGGCTGCCTGGGGAGGTGGTGGAGTCACCATCATTGGAGGTGTTCAGGAGGAGACTTGCTGGGGTGCTTGGTGCCATGGGTTAGTTGGTTGGGTGGTGTTGGATGATAGGTTGGACACCATGATCTTGAAGGTCTCTTCCAACCTGGTCTGGTCTATTCTATTCTATTCTACTCCTGGCCACCCAACCAAGGCAGAAGTTCTGGTGGCAATGAAAATCTTCACTTCATGGAGTCCTGCAGTGGGTTTGGGTTGGAAAGGACCTTCAAGATCAGCCAGTTCCAGCTCCCTGCTGGGGGCTAGGACACCTCCCACCAGCCCAGGCTGCTCAAGAAGCTCTTCAGTGTGAGGCTGCTGAGACTCTGGCCCAGGCTGCCCTGGAAGGCTGTGGCTGCCTCCTGCCTTGGGATGCTCAAAGCCAGGCTGGATGAGGCCCTGAGCAGCTGAGCCTAGCTGAGAGCTGTCCCTGCCCACGGCAGGAGGTTGGAGCAGATGAGCTCTGAGCTCCCTTCCACCCTGAGCCATTCCAGGCCTCCAGGATTTAGCCATCCAGGGTGAATCCTGAGGTTTCCCTGCAATCACTTGCTGACAAGCCACCACCTCTCCAAGCCCTGCTGTCCCCTGCAGCCCTCACATCACCCTGGGGGTGCAGAGAGAGCAGGCACTGCTCTTCCAGCCCAGGCTGTGACCACACGGAGCTGTTTCCATGCTGTGGTTTCTGCCCCACCAGCAGCCTGGGTTCATTTTTAGAAGGTGTGGGCATCCTTCACAAACCCAAAGCAGGGCTCAAGCTCGAGCCATTGCTTCCTGTAGCATATCTGTGTGGTCACTAAATGATGGAGAGTGGAACAGGGAGGTGGCTTCTGGTGCAACGAGAACAGCGTGACCAGAGATTGCTATCAGGGACCCTGCAAGGCTCTGCCACTGCTACCAAAAAACCTTTCAAGGCAGAAATAATTCCACCCTGCTGCAGCTGGAACATGCAAACCTCCTGGGAAGGGGCAGCCAGGGTCCCCCTGGGAAGGGGCAGCCAGGACCCCCCTGGGAAGGGGCAGCCAGTAACCCCCTGGGAAGGGGCAGCCACGACCCCCCTGGGAAGGGGCAGCCAGGATCCCCCTGGGAAGGGGCAGCCAGGGTCCCCCTGGGAAGGGGGCAGCCAGGACCCCCCTGGGAAGGGGCAGCCACGACCCCCCTGGGAAGGGGCAGCCAGGGTCCCCCTGGGAAGGGGCAGCCACGACCCCCCTGGGAAGGGGGCAGCCAGGACCCCCCTGGGAAGGGGCAGCCAGGATCCCCCTGGGAAGGGGGCAGCCAGGATCCTCCTGGGAAGGGGGCAGCCAGGATCTCCCTGGGAAGGGGCAGCCACGACCCCCCTGGGAAGGGGGCAGCCACGACCCCCCTGGGAAGGGGCAGCCAGGACCCCCCTGGGAAGGGGGCAGCCAGGATCTCCCTGGGAAGGGGCAGCCAGTAACCCCCTGGGAAGGGGCAGCCAGTAACCCCCTGGGAAGGGGGCAGCCAGGACCCCCCTGGGAAGGGGCAGCCAGTAACCCCCTGGGAAGGGGGCAGCCAGGATCCCCCTGGGAAGGGGGCAGCCAGGATCCTCCTGGGAAGGGGGCAGCCAGGATCCCCCTGGGAAGGGGCAGCCAGTAACCCCCTGGGAAGGGGGCAGCCAGGACCCCCCTGGGAAGGGGCAGCCAGTAACCCCCTGGGAAGGGGCAGCCAGGATCCTCCTGGGAAGGGGCAGCCAGTAACCCCCTGGGAAGGGGCAGCCAGTAACCCCCTGGGAAGGGGGCAGCCAGGACCCCCCTGGGAAGGGGCAGCCAGTAACCCCCTGGGAAGGGGGCAGCCAGGATCCCCCTGGGAAGGGGGCAGCCAGTAACCCCCTGGGAAGGGGGCAGCCAGGATCCCCCTGGGAAGGGGCAGCCAGTAACCCCCTGGGAAGGGGGCAGCCAGGACCCCCCTGGGAAGGGGGCAGCCAGTAACCCCCTGGGAAGGGGGCAGCCAGGATCCTCCTGGGAAGGGGGCAGCCAGGATCTCCCTGGGAAGGGGCAGCCAGTAACCCCCTGGGAAGGGGGCAGCCAGGATCTCCCTGGGAAGGGGCAGCCACGACCCCCCTGGGAAGGGGGCAGCCAGTAACCCCCTGGGAAGGGGGCAGCCAGGATCCCCCTGGGAAGGGGCAGCCAGGACCCCCCTGGGAAGGGGGCAGCCAGTAACCCCCTGGGAAGGGGGCAGCCAGGATCCCCCTGGGAAGGGGGCAGCCAGGACCCCCCTGGGAAGGGGGCAGCCAGGACCCCCCCGGGAAGGGGCAGCCAGGACCTTAAAGGTCCTTAAAGATCAGCCAGTTCCAACCCCCTGCCATGGGCAGGGACACCTCCCACCAGCCCAGGTTGCTCCAAGGCCTCATCCAGCCTGGCCTTGAACAGGACAGCCACAGCCTCCCTGGGCAACCTGCTCCAGGGTCTCCCCACCCTCACTCTCAAGGATTTCTTCCTCATCTCCACTCTCAACCTGCCCTCCTCCAGCTTCCATCCCTTCACTCTCATCACTCCAAGCCCTTGCAGAGGGTCCCTGTCTATCACAGACCTCCAGGGCACCAACCCCCGCCCCAGCCATCCACACCACTGAACCCTCTCCACGTTCTAACCCATCCTGCCCAGCAGCTTCTTAGTCTGAAGAAAAGGAAGCAATCAATGGGCAGAGATGTGGCCAGCAGCTGCCCACAGCCAGGGGCAGCCACTCAAGCAGCTAAAGCAAAGCCACATCAGAGCTGTGACCTCCCCAGCCGTGCAGCTGACTGTGGGTGGCACCTGCAGAAGTGCTGCCCACAGGGTGTGCCCCCAGATGCTTTGTTCACAGGGGCTGTGACAGCAAAGGTGGGGGAAATAAAAGCATGGCTGAGGGCTGGGTGAGGCCAGAGCCTGCCCTAGGTGCTGGGTGAAGGGTTGGAGACTCTTCCAGCCAGAGTGGTTCTGTGAGAAGCCCTCCAAGGATCAGAGAATTGTCAGGGTTGGAAGGGAGCTCAAGGCTCAGCCAGTTCCAAACCCCCTGCCACGGGCCAGGGACACCTCACTCTAGATCAGGTTGCCCAGAGCCACATCCAACCTGCCTTTAAAGAACCAAGCATCAACCCAACCCCACCATGGCCACCAAACCATGGCCCCAGGTCTCTGGAACACCTCCAGGGATGGGGACTCCACCACCTCCCTGGACAGCCTCTGCAGGGACCTCTGAAGATCATCCAGCCCAAGCCCCCCTGCCAGAGCAGGGTCACCTAGGGCAGGGCATACAGGAACACATCCTGATGGGTCATGAAAGCCTCTAAAGAAGGAAGCACCAGCACCTCCCTGGGCAGCCTGCTCCAGTCCCTGACACCCCCCCAGGAAGAAAACTCTTCCTCATGTCCAACCTCGACCTCCCCCAGGTGCAACCTGAGGCCATTTCCTCTGACACCGGGGAGAAGAGCCCAATCCCCACCTCACTCCGTGCCTGTAGTAAAAGGTGAGTCAGCAGCTGAGGGGCACAGCCTGGTTTGCCCCCTGCCACGCTCCAGACCCCCTCCCCAACGCCCCCAGGAGGGGAGGGACTCACCAGGCTCAGCCACGGCGGCGGCGCCCTGCAGGTAGGAGCGGCACCGCTCCTTGTGCTCCTCCAGGGAGCTCCTCTGCTTGTAGCTCCTTCCACAGAACTCACACTTGTAGGGCTTCTCCACTGGGGGAAGAACGAGAGGCTGCTGAGAGACAGCCCCCAAGAGCCGCGGGCTGCAGCAGGGGAGGTTGGGCTTGGACAGGAGGGAGAATCTCCTTCCTGCAGGGGCGGTCAGGGCTTGGCACCGGCTGCCCAGGGCTTGGCACCGGCTGCCCGGGGTGGGTGGTGGAGTCCCCATCCCTGGAGGGGTTACAAAGCCCCAGGGGATGTGGTGCTGAGGGCCACGGTTTGGCCCCAGCCCTGGTGGGGCTCAAGGCTGGTTGGACCCAGGGGTGGTTTTTTTCCAAGCACAAACGAAATCTGTGATCCTCTGCCCCCAGCCCCCTGCAAGGAGCCTTCTGAAGCCTCTTACCTGAGTGTGTCCTCAAGTGGCCTGTCAGGGCATCCCTCCTCTGGCAGGCATAGCTGCAAAGGTGGCACTTGAAAGGCTTCTCCCCGGTGTGGAGCTTAATGTGGCGCAGGAGGTTTCCCTTCTGGGTGAAGGAGGCTCCGCACTGCGTGCACTGGAAGGGGCGCTCACCTTCAAACGAGACAAGAGGAGGCAGTCAGAGGCTCCCCCGAGCGCCCTGCTGGCCTCACAGCCTCCCTGGCTGGAGGAGAAAGAAGGCAGAGCTCACAGGATCACAGTCTCACAGTATCACTTAGGTTGGAAAGGACCTCGAGGATCATCGAGTCCAACCTCTCAACACAGACCCCATGGCCAGACCATGGCACCAAGTGCCACATCCAATCCCCTCTTGAACGCCTCCAGGGATGGTGACTCCACCACCTCCCTGGGCAGCACATTCCAATGATGAACGACTCACTCGGTGAAGAACTTCCTCCACACCTCAAGTCTAAACCTCCCCTGGCACAGCTTGAGACTGTGGCCCCTTGTTTTGGTGCTGGGTGCCTGGGAGAAGAGGCCAACCCCTTCCTGGCCACAACCACCCCTCAGGTAGTTGTAGAGGGCAATGAGGTCTCCCCTGAGCCTCCTCTTCTCCAGGCTAAACAACCCCAGCTCCCTCAGCCTCTCCTCACAGGGCTGTGCTCAAGGCCTCTCCCCAGCCTTGTTGCCCTTCTCTGGACACCTTCAAGTCTCTCAATGTCCTTCTTAAACTGAGGAGCCCAGAACTGGACACAGGACTCAAGGTGTGGCCTAACCAAAGCAGAGTCCAGGGGCACTATGACCTCCCTGCTCCTGCTGGCCACACTATTCCTAATGCAG
Source organism: Melanerpes formicivorus (assembly GCF_026170545.1). Taxonomy (NCBI): domain Eukaryota; kingdom Metazoa; phylum Chordata; class Aves; order Piciformes; family Picidae; genus Melanerpes; species Melanerpes formicivorus. The sequence continues at coordinate 1,419,464 of NW_027142464.1, read as the reverse complement.
GCCAGGATGCCATTGGCCCTCCTGGCCACCTGGGCACACTGCTGGCTCATATTCAGGTGGCTGTAGATCAGCACCCCCAGGTCCCTCTCTGTTTGGCAGCTCTCAGCCACTCTGCCCCCAGCCTGTAGCTCTGCATGGGATTGCTGTAGCCAAAGTGCAGCCCCTGGCACTTGGACTTGTTGAATGCCATCCCATTGGCCTCTGCCCACCTGTCCAGTCTGTCAAGGTCCCTCTGCAGAGCCTTTCTGCCCTCTGACTGACTAACATCTGCCCCTAACTTGCTGTCAGCTGCAAACTTGCTGATGACTGACTCGACCCCCTCATCCAGATCATCGATGAGTATGTTAAAGAGGATGGGGCCCAGCACTGCTCCCTGGGGCACAGCACTGGTGCCTGGCTGCCAGCTGGCTGTGGCACCATTCACCACCACTCTCTGGGCTCAGCCTCCAGCCAGTTCCTAACCCAGCTCAGAGTGCTGCTGTCCCAGCCAGGGGCTGACAGCTTGGCCAGGAGTTTGCTATGGGGGACAGTGTCAAAGGCCTTGCTGCAGTCCAGGCAGACCACATCCACAGCCTGCCCCACAGCCACCAGGCAGTCACCTGATCATAGAAGGAGATCGGGTTGGAGAGGCAGGACCATGGAAGGGGTTTGGCTTGAAAGGGATCTTCAACACTCTCCAGCTCCAAGCCCCCTGCCGTGGGCAGGGACCCCTCCCCCCAGCCCAGGCTGCTCACAGCCTCATCCAGCCTGGCCTGGAACACCTCCGGGGAGGGGGCAGCCACAATCTTCCTGTGCCAGTCTCTCCCTACCCTCACTGCAAACAATTTCTTCCTCATCTCCACTCTCAGTCTCCTCTCTCCCAGCTCAAAGCCATTGTCCCTCATCCTGGCACTCCCAGCCCTTGTCCAAAGCCCCTCCCCAGCTCTCCTGGAGCCCCTTCAGGTCCTGGAAGGTTGCTCTGAGGTCTCCCTGGAGCCTTCTCTTCTCCTGGGCAACCTGTTCCGGTGTCTCCCCACCCTCAGGCTGCCCTTGGCTTGGCCACAAGGGCACATTGCTGGCTACTGGCATCCTTCTGGCCATCAGGACCCCCCCAGATCCCTCTCCTCTGCACTGCACTCCAAAGAGGAGCTCTCAGAAGAAGTAGAAGCTTCTAGAAGCAGCAGATTGGGATCTCCTTACCAGTGTGGCTCCGTTTGTGGACCATCAAGACATTGAGGCTGATGCAGGCCAGTCCACAGATGTCACAATTCATTTTCCCACTGGCTGGCCTGATGCTGTCATAGGAGCCAGGATGTCTCTCCAGTTTAATGCTTTCATAGTCAGGGTATTCCCTGGGGTAGCTGAAGGGCATCTCAGCTTCCTCTGGAGCCTCCACAGGCTCTGAGCTCAGAGCACTCTCCTCTCTCTCACTGTATTCACCTTTCACCTGAGCCACTTCATCTGCAGGGGAAGAGAAACAACAAAGCACAGGAGTGGAAAATGCTCATCTTGGCCATCCCAGAACACAGCTCAGCAGGCCATCAGCAGACCTCAGAGGTTGCCTTCAACACCCAAAGACTCAGAGAACCCAAGAATGGCTTGGGTTGGAAGTGGACCTTCAAGCTCAGCCAGTCCCCAGCCCCTGCCATGGGCAGGGACCCCTCCCAGCAGCCCAGGCTGCTCCAAGGCTTCATCCAGCCTGGCCTTGGACACCTCCAGGCAGGAGGCAGCCACAGCCTGCCTGGGCAACCTGTGCCAGGCTCTCCCCACCCTCACTGCCAAGAATTTCTTCCTCATCTCCAGCCTTAATCTGCCCTCCTCAAGCTCAAGCCAAAGGAGTACAGCTGAGAGGAGCTTGAATGATGCCCTCCTCAAGCCCAAGCTGCAGGAATGCAGCTGAGCTGAATCTCCATGGGTCATGGATGCTTAGAGCCACTCACAGTGAGACAGCTTAAAGGTGCTGAGCTGCCTGTGAGCCCTGGCTGGCTGATTGGAGCAGAGCTAGAAGTGGGGAGATTCAGATTGGATGTCAGGAAGAAGTTGTTCCCCAGGAGCCTCATCCCTGGAGGTGTTTGCAGCCAGGCTGGAGGTGGCTGTGAGCAACCTGCTGCAGTGTGAGGTGTCCCTGCCCATGGCAGGGGGGTTGGAGCTGGCTGAGCCTTGAGCTCCCTTCCAACCCTGACCATTCAGTGACTCTCTGATTGCCTTCTCCAGATGCCAGCAGCTCTCAGAGGGTGCAGACTCCCCCTGCAAGTGCAGAGCAGCACCAAGAGAGCTTCCTGTATGAAAGCATCGTTCCCCTGGCCACCTGCTCCTCTCTCAAAGCAAGGCTCAGAGAGCTCAGTAGGGCACTTGAGCACTTGTCCCTTTCTCCAAGGCACAGAAGGTGGACTGCTGAGTACGAATTAGCTCTGGTTCTGAGCAAGGAACCACATCAAACGTGGGCTGAGAGCAGGGGGTGAGGTGGCAACATGAAAGCAGGGCTGGGAAAACAAAGATCTGGTGAGCCAGGCTCTCCTCAACTCAACATCTGCAGCTACACTGCCGTGATAAAATCATCCCTCTGCCCTCAGGGGCTGCACTGAGCCCAGCCAGGCTGTCTGGCTTGGGCTGGGAGGAACAGGTGGGTGATGGTTTCTTCATCCCAGGGAGGAACCCACATCAGTGGGAAAAAATTCCACAGGTCAGAGCATCACAGAATGGGTTGGGTTGGGTTGGAAGGGACCTTCAAGAGCAGCCAGTTCCAAACCCCACCACACACACACACACTGCCATGGGCATGGACACCTCCCACCAGCCCAGGCTGCTCAAGGCCTCATCCAGCCTCACCTTGAACACCTCCCTGAGCAGCCAGGTCCTCCTGCTGGTGTCCCTGGGTGATGATCTCCACACAGCATCACCTTTCCAACCCCCCCCCCCACACCATGCTGGGTGTGTTGATCCCCCCCCACACACACCCCAGATATATTTTGGAGTCTGGGTTTTGGGACAGGTTGCTGAGGAGGTGGCAACCAGGTCTGGATTCACCTCCAAGTGGAATAGTTCCCTCTTCAGCTCTGCCTCACAGCCTGAGGATTCCCTCTGCCACCAAAGTGCCTTCTTCTGAGGTACCTTCAGCTGCCACCAGCACTTCAGGGGGCAGGGGACTGACCCTGGTGTTGAGAGCCCTCCAGAATTACTCCATCCATCCATCCATCCATCCATCCATCCATCCATCCATCCCTCCCTCCCTCCACCCACCCCTCGGAGGAGCTGCCATTGCCAGTTGCTGGCAGCAGCTTTCAGCAGCAGCTTTTTCCCAAGCTAAAGAAAAGATTTTGGGGGGGCTGTTACAGGTTGCTTTGGGGTTTTTTTCCCCCCTCCCCAAGAGCAGGCAGCTCCAACCTGCTGCTCTGCATCCTGCCCAAGAGGGCCAGAGGAAGCCCCAGGCTGCAGCTGCACCTTGGTGCTGCTTTCAGAAGCGATTTCAATTCCCACTTTCTGCTCAACGTCTTCACCTTTGCCTCCCCCCCCCCGCCCCGGCCCCCCCCAGCCGTGGTGGAGGACAAGTTGTAGCCTCCAAGTGAGAAGATTTCTCTGCTGTTTCTCACCACGAGGTCACAGCTCAAAGCTTTTTGCTCAGGCCCAGGGCTCTGCCAGCCTGAAGCTGGTTTGAGCTCCCCGCGGCAGGCAGCGGCTGCCTGGCGCGCACTGGGCACAGCACCCTGGGGTCCCACCGTGGAAAATCATCACCTCTGCACTTTCCATGCCTGTGCTGCCTGCCTCTTTCCTTGCACAGTAACAGAGAAGGCTGCACCTGGGCTCTGACCAAGGCTTTTCCATTGCTGCCTCCCCCGGAGCATCGCCTCCGCTCCAGCTCTCACCAGCAGCCCACCAAAGCCTCGCAGTGTGCAGGCAGGCACTCGAAGAGCCTCGAGGGGAAGAGAAGAGTCACCTTCTGGGGACAGAGAGCAGGCAGCAGAAGCCAAAGGCAATCACCAAATGGCAGGGGTTGGAAGGGACCCCTGGAGAGCAGCCAGTCCAACCCCCCTGCCAGAGCAGGGCCACCCAGGGTAGGTCACACAGGAACACATCCAGGAAGGCTTTGAATGGCTCCAGAGCTGGAGGCTCTAGCACCTCTCTGGGCAGCCTGCTCCAGGCTCCAGCCCCTTTCAATTCAAGAAGTTCCTCCTCACGTTCAAATGGAACTTCTCAGGTTCCAGCCTGTGCCCACTGCCCCTTGGCACCACTGAGAAGAGGCTTTTGAGAAGGCAACCCAGGTGAGGAGGGTTGGGATTCTGCTGTCCCAACACACTGGCTGCTGTCTAGGCTCCACTCTGCCTTCCTGCCAGGAGGAAGCTTTGGTGGGAGGATGCCAGAGCCCTGGAGCAGGCTGCCCAGAGAGGTGCTGGAGCCTCCTTCTCTGGAGACTTTCAACCCCCCCTGGCTGTGTTCCTGTGTGACCTGCCCTGGGTCACCCTGCTCTGGCAAGGGGGTGTTGGACTGGATGATCTCCAGAGTCCCTTCCAACCTCTCCCATGCTGTGATTCTCTGAAGCAGCCTCAGGACAGGGCACCCCAAAATTCACCAAGGGCTGGCAGAGATCTGAAGCAATCAGATTTCCTTTTGCAGCCCCCAACTCTTTGCTCCATGTCCTGGCAGGGCAAGGGGAGCACTGAGACTGGCAGCTGCATGGAAAGGTTTGGATACAGCACTCAGGGGGGGCTGGGTTGAAGCTTGAGGAGGACAGATGGAGAGGGGAGATTAGGAAGAAATTGTTGCCAGTGAGGGTGAGGAGGCTCTGGCACAGGCTGCCCAGGGGGGCTGTGGATGCCCCTTCCCTGGAGGTGTGCAGGGCCAGGCTGGATGAGCAGAGCCTGGACTGGTGGGAGGGGTCCCTGCCCATGGCAGGGAGTTGGCACTGGCTGAGCTGGGAGCTTCCCTTCCAACCTGAGCCCTTCTCTGCACCCATGAACTATTTTTTCTCGAGGCAGCTGAGGGAGGGAAGAGAGGCTGCAGCACAAAAGTGTGGTTGATTTTACACAAGCCAGTCCCAGGGTGCTGTGTGAAGGCTGATGCAGAGGGTTTCATTTCCTGGGGAGATGATTACCAGATGAAAGACCTGCTCCAGAGTCATATTTTTGTTTCACCTGAAAAACGTTGTAAAAACAGAGAGGTTCTGGAAAGCCTCCAAAACAAAGCTGTGGTGGCAGCTTCAGACTGAGTCACTGCACCGACAGAGCTGGGCATGTCCTGGGAGGTGCAGCACCTGAAGAATGGCAGCAAACAACTGGGCACCCCCCCCCCCCCAGCTCGTCCCAGAGGGACTAGGAGCTGCTGCAGAGAGTCTAACAGAGGCTCCAAAGATGCTGAAGGGGCCTGGAGCAGCTCTGTGAGGAGCAAAAGCTGAGAGCCTGGAGCAGAGCAGCCCCAGAGGGGAGCTGAGCAACGCTCAGCAAGAGCTAAAGGCTGGGGGGGGCAAGAGGCTGGGGCCAGGCTCTGCTCAGTGAGGGACAGGACAAGGAGCAATAGGCATAAACTGGACCCCATGTGGGCAGGAGGAGAAAGTTGTTTGGTGTGAGGCTGCTGGAGGCCTGGAGCAGGCTGCCCAGAGAGGTTGTGGAGTCTCCTGGTGTGGAGAGCTTCCAAACCCCACCCCGGGCATTGTGCCCCTGGGCAAGCTGCTGTGGGTGCCCTGCTGGAGCAGGTGGGTTGGACTGGGTGAGCTCCAGAGCTTCCCTTCCAACCCCCTGGGATTCTGTAACTGGACCAAGGCAGAGCATCACCATCTTAGCTTTTCTCTTCAGGAAGGAGGGAAAAGAGGAGGAAGGAAAATCCCCCAGTCCCTAGGATTTAATCCAAGACCCAGAGGGGAAAGAAGGCAACTTGGGAGCTGAATCTTCAGTTTAATCCCTGCCCAGCTCCAAGCAGCCCCTCCGAGCTGCCCACCTCAGCGACTCCCTTCCTCCCTCCTCCTTCCTCCTCCTGCTGCATCCCACCGACATCTCTCAACCCCCTGCTAAAACTACCGCGCCGCTTTCCCCCTCGGTCCCGCTCTGAAGTTTTCCCCACGGCAGCAGCGCGGCGAAAGCCAAAGGCAGAAAGAACAACAAGGAAACAAAAACCTTTCCCCCCCTCCCCAACCCCCCAACCCCTCCCAAGAAGCTATTAAGCAGAGAACAGCACCGAGGGGTGGATGTCGCTCAAGTGTTTTACAAGGAGCTGAGGTCATAACCATGAAAATCCTCAGCGCAGGCAAAAACAACAACAACGACGACGACGACGGCGGCGAAGCAGCCACAAAAGTCAACTGGATAACAAAGAAACTTAATCATCTTAATGTGGCGTTTTAACGACGCCGCTGATTTGCTGTGCCACTTCCAGCATAATGAGGCCCTAATGCTACAGATGTTCAGGCAGACTAAAGAGGGAAGGGAGGGGGGGGGGGGGGAGGGGGAAAGGATAAAGATAAAGAAGAAAACAACACAAGACAAAAAAAACAGAGGGGGGGGGGGGGGGGGAGGAAAAGCTTCGCCGTTTCCTAACTACCCAATTAACCACCTCGGGAAAGCTTCGCAGGAGGCTGACAGCTGGAGAAGGAGAAAGGAGGGAGGGAGTCGCTAAGGTGGGCAGCTCGGAGGGACTCCCTGGAGCTGGCAGGGGTTAAACCGAAGGTTCGGCACCGGGCAGGGCGTCGCAGGATGGTTTTGGTGGGGGAAGATCTTCAGGCGTTCCCTAACGCTGCCTCCCTTCCAACCCCGCAGCGCCACAGCTCTGCCCCGTGAGCGGCTCCGGGGATGGGGATTCCATCACCCCAAGGCCTGCTCCAGGCTCTGAGAATCTTTGAAGGGAAGAAATTTCTTCTCATGTCCAACTAAACCCCACCCTGGGGCAGCTTGAGGCCATTTCCCCTCCTCCTAACACTTGTTCCTTGGAGAAGAGCACAACCCCCACCCGGCTCCAGCCTCCCCTTGGGGAGCTGTAGAGAGCAAGGAGGTCTCCCCTCAGCCTCCTCTTCTCCAAGCTGAAGACCCCCCAGGTCCCTCAGCTGCTCCTCACCAGATCTGTTCTCCAGACCCTTCACTTTGAGTTTCTTTTCCCTTTGTGCCTTGCAGCATCTCCTCAGCACTGCTGCTCAGCACCCACTGCACAGAACCCCAGCGTGGTAGGGGCTGGAAGGGACCTCTGGAGATCATTGAGTCCAAGCCCCCTGCCAAGGCACAGTCACCTAGAGTCACTCAGGAACACATCCAGGTGGGGGTTGAATGTCTCCAGAGATGGAGACTCCACCACCTCTCTGGCTACCCAACACTCAAGCACCTCAAGCCTTTAGGCACCTTCCAGAGCAACACAGGAGGAGAGGGAAGGGATGGAAGCTTGAGGAGAGCAGATTAAGGCTGGAAATGAGGGAGAAGTCCTTGCCAGTGAGGGTGGTGAGACTCTGGCACAGGTTGCCCAGGGAGGCTGTGGCTGCCTCCTCCCTGGAGGTGCTCAAGACCAGGCTGGATGAGGCCCTGAACAACCTGGGCTGGTGGGAGGTGTCCCTGCCCGTGGCAGGGAGCTTGGGACTGGCTGATCCTGAAGGTCCCTTCCAACCTGAGCCACTCTCTGCACACTTGAGTGGCGACTCCTGAAGGAACCCCAAGGCCCAGGTGGAAATTCCACTGCTGAAAAAAACAGAGGAGAGAGAACCTTTCCTGACTGCCCCTGGTGGTGCTGGGTGCTCTGTGCTAAATGAGGCTGCTCCTTTCCTACTGAAACAGAAATGGAAACAAATCAAATTGAAATGCAACAGAGAATTGGAAATGGAGCTTTAGGGGGGGGTGGGGGTGGGAAGAACAAACCAAACCCCCAGCCCAGCCAGCCAGGCATTCATTTTCCAGGCACTTGGATGTGTATTTTCTACTTCATTAATAGCAGGGTGGCTCTGTCATTAAGGCACTGTGTCATTTGTCTCCTTGTGCAATTAATTACCAATAGCAGCAACAGAAAGCAGCAAAACAACACAAATCAGCTCCAAGCTGGTGAAAGCCAAGAAGCCTGAATTACAGAGCAGCTCCCTCAAGCAGCTACCTCCCAGGCAAAGGTTTTCCTCCTAGAGGTGCTGGGTTCATCCCTCATTTCCTACCTGATATTCCCCCATCTGTTCCCAAGCTCCCCAGGAGCCAGCAGTGGCCTCCTGCCACCCAGCAGGCAGCTGTGTGCTGGGCTACAGCCAGGGGAGTGTGGGCAGCAGGGCAGGGGAGGGGATCCTGCCCCTTGGCTCTGCTCAGGAGCACATCCAGGTGGGGTTGGAAGCTCTCCAGAGATGGAGGCTCCAGCACCTCCCTGGGCAGCCTGCTCCGGGGCTCTGCCACCCTTCAGTTCAAGAAGTTCCTCCTCCTGTGCCACTTTGTGCCCATTGCCCCTTGGCCTGGCACTGGGCACCACTGGACAACAGCCTGGCCCCAGCCTCCTGCCACCCACACTTGAAGTATTGATCAGCATTGATCAGATTCCCCCCCCTGAGGCTTCTCCAGACCTAAGCACCCCAATTTTCTCAGCCTTTCCCTCCTCACACAGAGGTTCCAGACCCCTCAGCATCCTTCTAGCCTCCACTGGACAGTCTCTGGCACATCCCTGCCCCTCCTCAACTGGGGAGCCCAGAACTGGTCCCAGTACTCCAGATGTGGCCTCCCCTGGGCAGAGCAGAGGGGGAGGAGAACCTCCCTGTACCTGCTGCCCACACTCTTCTTAATGCCCCCCAGGATGCCATTTGCCTTCTTGGCCACCAGTACACATTGCTGTCCCATGGAGAACTTGTTGTCCACCAGGACTCCAAGCTCCTTCTCCATGGGGCAGGGCAGCCTTGCCTCAGGTGCCAGCGGCAGGGGTCCCATGCCAGCCAGGCTGCCCAGAGAAGTCCTGGCTGCCCCCTCCCTGGAGGTGTTGAGGTTGGATGAGGCCTTGAGCAAGCTGGGCCGGTGGGAGGTGTCCCTGCCCCTGGCAGGAAGGGGCTGGAACTGGATGCTCCCGCAGCTCCCTGCCGACCCAAACCATCCTCTGCATCTCTGAGCCGCTTCCAGGCTGCGGTGCCACAACCTCTGGTGCTGATGTCACCGAACGTGCTTGGCAGCATTCCTGCCGGTGACAGCACCGCGGCTGCTGCCAAGCAACAGCAAAGCCAAGCAGGATCTGCCGCTGATAAGGACACCACCACTCGGAGGAGACTTTCAGTTCACCAAGAAGCCACCAAGGCAGAGCCAGCCCCAGAGCGGCGGCGGCGCCGGCGGAGCCTCGCCTGGCTTGGAGAGGCTCAGAAATCCCCTCTCAAGTGAAGCTGCTCAGCCTGGCAGCTCTGATGTTGTGAGATAACCTCTGGGTCCCACGAGCAGCAGGGCTCCGAGCTGGGCTTGGGAGATGTAATAGTCTGATAAAAAACGGCACTTCCTCTGGCAGCTGATAAGGACCTGAGCTCGGCGGCAGCGCCGGGACCTCAGCGGAGCTTCCTCAGCCCTCTCCTGTCTCCCCTCCAGCCTTTTAACCACCCCCTTGCAGACGCCTGAGAGGCAGCAGCAGCAGCAATTAGCATCCATAAACCACCAGGGTGGCTTCGGGTGCTCTTTATTTCACAACCAGGAAAGCAGATCGCTGCCATTCACCACCACCTCCCCCCTCCCCCGGCACGCTGCCTGCCTCCAGCAGGGCAGGGCAGGGCAGGGAGAGGTAACCAACCCGGGCAGGGACTGGTGGAGAAGAGCTGCTGGTGAGGGGCAGGGGTTTGAAAGTGGAGCAGGGGAGATTTAGGTTGGACATCAGGAGGAAGTTCTGCACGGTGAGGGTGGTGCCTCCAGAGCCATCCAGGCTGGGGGTGATGAGATTGAGAGCAGCCCTGCAGAGAAGGACTTGGGGGTGCTGGTGGGGGAGAAGCTGGGCAGGAGCCAGCAGTGGGCACTGGCAGCACAGAAGGCCAAGGGTTGCCCCAGAAGGGTTGCCCCTGGCCTTCTGTACTGCCAGTGCCCATTGGCAGAGATGGAGAGAAGGGATCCTGCCCATCTGCTCTGCTCTGGGGAGACCTCACCTGCACTACTGGGTCCAGAGGTGGAGCCCTCAACACAAGAGAAACAAGGACCTGCTGGAGAGGGGCCAGAGGAGGCCACAAAGATGATCAGAGAGCTGGAGACCCTCCCCTGTAGGGACAGGCTGGGAGAGTTGGGGCTGTCGAGCCTGGAGAAGAGAAGGCTCCAGGGAGACCTCAGAGCTGCATTGCAACACCTGCAAGGGACCTCCAGGAAGGCTGAGGAGGAACTGTTCAGAAGGGCTTGGAGTGATAGGCTGAGGGGCAGTGGTTTGGAACTGGAGCAGGGCAGAGTTTGGTTGGGCACCAGGAGGAAGCTCTGCACAGTGTGGGAGGGAGGCACTGGCACAGGCTGCCCAGGGAGGTGGTTGAGCTCAGCTCCATCCCTGGGAGACATTCAAGATCAGCCTGGAGGTGTCCCTGGGCAGCCTGCTCCAGCTGGAGGAGTCCCTGCTGAGTGCAGAAGGGTTGGACAAGATGAGCTTTGAGGATCAGTCACCAGTGGCATCCCCCAGGGATCAGTGCTGGGCCCTGTCCTCTTCAACACATTCATTGATGATCTGGATGAGGGGGTCGAGTCAGTCATCAGCAAGTTTGCAGATGACACCAAGTTAGGGGCAGATGTTGGTCAGTCAGAGGGCAGAAAGGCTCTGCAGGGGGACCTCGACCAACTGGACAGATGGGCAGAGTCCAATGGGATGGCATTCAACAAGTCCAAGTGCCGAGTGCTGCACTTTGGCTACGGCAATCCCATGCAGAGCTACAGGCTGGGGGCAGAGTGGCTGAGAGCTGCCAAACAGAGAGGGACCTGGGGGTGCTGATCGACAGCCACCTGAATATGAGCCAGCAGTGTGCCCAGGTGGCCAGGAGGGCCAATAGCATCCTGGCCTGCATTAGGAATAGTGTGGCCAGCAGGAGCAGGGAGGTCATTCTGCCCCTGGACTCTGCTTTGGTTAGGCTGCACCTTGAGTCCTGTGTCCAGCTCTGGGCCCCTCAGTTTAAGAAGGACATTGAGACACTTGAAGGTGTCCAGAGAAGGGCAACAAGGCTGGGGAGAGGCCTTGAGCACAGCCCTGTGAGGAGAGGCTGAGGGAGCTGGGGTTGCTTAGCCTGGAGAAGAGGAGGCTCAGGGGTGACCTCATTGCCATCTACAACTACCTGAAGGGTGGTTGTAGCCAGGAAGGGGTTGGCCTCTTCTCCCAGGCACCCAGCACCAGAACAAGGGGACACAGTCTCAAGCTGTGCCAGGGGAGGTTTAGACTCGAGGTGAGGAGGAAGTTCTGCACCTAGCGAGTCGTTCATCATTGGAATGTGCTGCCCAGGGAGGTGGTGGAGTCATCGTCCCTGGAGGCGTTCAGGGGGAGATTGGACGTGGCACTTGGTGCCATGGTCTAGCCATGGGGTCTGTGTTGATAGGTTGGACTCAATGATCCTCGAGGTCCTTTCCAACCTAAGTGATACTGTGATCCCTTCCCACCCAAACCATGCTATGACTCTCTGGAGATGACCTTTGGGGGTTCCCTTCAAGCCTGCTGCCATCTGGGACCCAAACTCCTCGGCCTGGCTCTGGCTCCTTCAGGCCAAAAGTGGCTTTCGTGCTTTTTGGAGTTCACTTTTTCAATGCAGGAGGCTTCACCTCCTGGCCACCAAAGGGCACTGGGGACACATGCAGCCACCAGGGCAGTGTTTCCTGCCCTCTCTGCCTCGCTGCTCAGCCGAGGCACAGGCAGCACCACGGGAGCAGGGGATTGGTATGGCTGCAGGCAAGCACAGCCCATGTGCACCACAGCATGCAGCCTCCATTCCCCTGAGGCAAAAAACACGAGGAGGGGGTGGGGGAGTTGCTGCCTGTATTTCCGCCCCCCCCCCCCCCCCTCGTTCTCCTCCATCAAGCTTTTAATTAACACATTAACTCCAGCCTGCTGCCTGATGGCTGGCTCCACACAACCCAAACCTGGTGGCTGCAAAGGACTTTGGACAAGGGGTTGGGGTGGTGAGGTGAGAGGGGGTGAGGTGAGGCTGGGAGAGGAGAGATTGAGAGTGGAGATGAGGAAGAAAGTCTGGAGAGTGAGGTTGGGGGAGACCGTGGCACAGCTTGCCCAGGGAGGCTGGGGATGTCCTGTTCAAGGCCAGGCTGGATGAGGCCTTGGAGCAACTTGGGCTGGTGGGAGGTGTCCCTGCCCATGGCAGGGGGTTGGAACTGGCTGACCTTGAAGGTCCCTTCCAACTTAAACCATTCCATGAACCTATGAAACTGGCCAGAAGCTGAGAGCTGTCCCTGGCCTGTGGCAGGGAGTTTGGAGCAGATGATCTCTGAGGTCCTTTCCCATCTGAGCCACTCTTGGGACTCCATGGGAAAAAGAGCCATGAATCCAGAATAAACTTTGGAATCCCTCTCACAGCATCCCCAGTGAATGAAAAGGCAGAACTGAGTGATTGCTTTTCAGAGTTAAACTTCACTTTACCTCCTGCTTCCTCGCTGGGCTGATTGTGCTCCTTCACATCCTCCCCAGGAGCCACAGTCTCCATTTCCTGGGACTGGTTCAGGTCACCATCAGTCAAAACCTCCTGGCCCTCTGTAAAAAGAACCCAAACATCCCTCCTTGACTCTTCATCCTCTGAGAACATTCCCAGGTGCTTCCTTCAAAGCATCTGCTGCACCCCAGCACTGCTCACAACCCCCATCCAGGTCCTCCTGCAGACCCAGCAGCTGCAGCCTGGGGAGGGGATTTGCTTCCTCAAGTCTGATGTAAACCCTCACACACAGCAGCCCAGCGAGGTGAGGGTTGGAAGGGAACCTCTGGAGCTCACCCCTGCTCCAGCAGGGCACCCACAGCAGCTTGCCCAGCAGCCCAATGCCCAGGGGAGGTCCAAAGCTCCACAGAGCAGGAGACTCCACAACCTCTCTGGGCAGCCTGCTCCAGGCCTCCAGCACCCTCTCAACAAAGAAGTTTCTCCTCCTGCTCAGATGGAGCCTCCTGGGGTCCAGTTTGCAGCCCTTGCCCTGTCCCTGGGCACCCCTGAACAGAGTCTGGCCCCAGCCTCTTTCCCCCCACCCCCCAGCCTTTAGCTATTTAACAGCATCCTGAAGATCCCTTTTGGGGCTGCTCTGCTCCAGGCTCTCAGCCTTTGCTCCTCACAGAGCTGCTCCAAGCTCCTCAGCAGCTTTGTAGCCTCTGCTGGACTCCCTCCACCAGTTCCTTGAAGGTGATCAGATCCAACCATTCTCTAGCCAAGCCTGGTGCTAAGCCCTGTCCCACAGCACCACATCCCTGCAGCTGCAACCTTCCAGGAGAGGTTAGGAGGACAGAACTCAAAGAGCACAGCACCTGCAGCCACTGGCTGGTCCTGAGCACAGCTGAGGTCCATACCTGCCTGGGAACCTGCAAGAGAGAGAAGAGCTGTTGGGAGCCTTTGGAAGCATTCCCTCTGCAGCTGTTGCAGGATGATCAATTCCAATTTCCCTTGGCTGAAAGCAGAGCTGAGAAATAAAACCCCCAAAAGTCTCCCAGGATCCCAGAGTGAGGAACTGCTCTGTGGGGTTGGACAACTTCCCTCTGCAGCTGCCCAAGAGGAGGCTGGAGGTGGCCTCTTCTTCCAGGCAGTTAACACCAGGGCAAGAGGAAAGGGCCTCAAGATCCTCCAAGGGAGGTTTCAAATGGGACAGGAGGAGCAGTTTCTGCCCTGCCAAGGCAGGGTCAGGTACAGAAGGTGACTCAGGAACACATCCAGGTGGGGGTTGAATGTCTCCAGAGATGGAGACTCCACCACCTCTCTGGCTACCCAAAACTCAAGCACCTCAAACCTTTAGGCACCTTCCAGAGCAACACAGGAGGAGGAGAGGGAAGGAAATGGAAGCTTGAGGAAAGCAGATTGAGACTGGAGATGAGGAAGAAATTCTTTGCAGTGAGGGTGGGGAGAGCCTGGCACAGGTTGCCCAGGGAGGCTGTGGCTGCCTCCTCCCTGGAGGTGCTCAGGACCAGGCTGGATGAAGCTTTGAGCAGCCTGGGCTGGTGGGAGGTGTCCCTGCCCATGGCAGGGGGTTGGAGCTGGATGATCTTGAAGGTCCCTTCCCACCTCATTCCATGGCCCTGGCTCCCAGCAGCACTCAGCAGCCCTCTCTGAGGATCTGCAGGGGATTTCCACTCTCCTCTCCAGTGCCCTAACTCAGGCTGCTGACCCAGCCTGGGGGCACAGACCTGCAGAGTCCCCCAGCCCAGCCCAGGCTCTACTCCACTCTTTGGTGTCCTGAGACTCCCTTAGGGCAGGGTTGATTTTCTTAACCAGGTCACAGCTCCCTGCTTCCTTCCTCCTTTCTGCCCTCCAGGTTTTTCCCTCTGTTTTAATTCCTCTTTTTAATACCTTTTCTTTGTTTTGGGGGGGTTTAATTATTGTAATCTCCATCTCTAAGGAAATCTTTCTCAATCTATAGATAGAAGGGGGGGGGGGGGGGGGGGAGGAATGCAAACAAGAACAGCTCCAGGAGCTGTGAAATTCATTCCTGGCAGTTACATAACAGACCTGCTCCTGCCATGGTTGGGAGGTGTTAACCACCAGTGACATTTCCCCCCCCCCCTCCTCCCCAGCTCTCTCTCTCTCTCTCTTCACCACCACTGCACATGGAACATTTTTGTGGTCTCTGCAGCAACGTCAGAACACAAAGCTCCCTGAACCCTGTGGCAAAGCCTCCAGCCAGACCTGAATCCCCAAATCCCAGCGTGCTGCAGGCTGGAAGGGACCTCTGGAGCTCACCCACTGATCCAACCCCTCCTGCTCCAGCAGGGCACCCACAGCAGCTTGCCCAGAGGAAGGTTGGAAGCTCTCCAACAGCAGGAGACTCCACAACCTCTCTGGGCAGCCTGCTCCAGGCCTCCAGCAGCCTCACACCAAACAACTTTCTCCTCCTGCTCAGCTGCACCCTCCTGGGGTCCAGTTTGTGTCCATTTCCCCTTCTCCTGTCCCTGGGCACCACCAAGCAGAGTCTGGCCCCAGCCTCTTGCTCCCCACAGCTCCTTTAGCTCTTGCTGAGCATTGCTGAGATCCCCTCTGGGGCTGCTCTGCTCAGGGGCTCTCAGCCCCAGGGCTCTCAGCCCCAGGGCTCTCAGCCCCAGGGCTCTCAGCCCCAGGGCTCTCAGCCCCAGGGCTCCCAGCCCCAGGGCTCCCAGCCTTTGCTCCTCACAGCAAAGAAGTTTCTCCTCCTCTTTAGAAAACCACAGAACCATTTAGGCTGGAAAAGACCTTTAAGGCCAAGAGCAAAGTGCAGGAGCAGCTGGGCTGATGCTGCAGCAAAGGAAAGGCAAACTCAGAGAGCAAAAAAAAGCATCAGAGAAGCAATGAGGTTGGAAAAGCTCTCGGGGGGGGCATCCAGCCCAACCAGCAACCCAACCCAACCCCACCACAGCCTCCAAACCATGGCCCCAAGTGCCATGGCCACACATTCCCCGAGCCCCTCCAGGGCTGGGCAGCCTGCTCAGCCCCTGACCACTCTTACAGCCCAGAAATTCTTCCTGATCTCCAACCTGGACTAAAGCAGCAGAACTATTTCCTTGTTTTTTTCCCCTCCCCTATCCCTACAAAAGAGGGTTTTTTTTTCTCCCCCCGGGGTTCACTTCAAGGTTTGGTTCCTTTGTTCCTTAAAGGGAAAACATTCAGCTCCCATTTCTCACCCCGAGTTCCATTATCCAGGTACTTTGCCACAGCCCTGAGCTGGCTGCGAGGAGAAAAATCCTCCCTGTTAAGGGCTGAAACCACCCAGGAGCAGCCTGAGCTCCCCCGGGGTGCAGCTCCTGACGGCAGGGTTGTTAAGCTGTCAGCACTTGGGAAATGATTCCTCAACATAAAGCCGAGCTCCTCTCCCTCCCTCCCTGCAAATGCAGCCGGGATTCGACCACTTAAAGTGGCTTGGGTGAGAGCTGGGATGTGGCAAAGTCCCCGAGCTGAAGGGGGCGAAAAGTGCAGCTGGCGGCGAGGTGGAAGAGGCAAAGAGTTCTCAGGAGAGTGAAGAAATGAGGGGGGAGGAAAGGAGATGGAGGGGGAATAACAGTGAATAGAAATCAAAATGAAGTGAAAATCAAATGAAGGAAAAATCAAAATGAAGTGAAAATAAGATTCAAATAAGATTAGGTCTCCCTGGAGCCTTCTCTTCTCCAGGCTGAACAACCCCAACCCTCTCAGCCTGTCCCCACAGGGGAGGTGCTCTTGAACATCCCCAGGGAGGGGACAGCCACAGCCTCCCTGGGCAACCTGTGCCAGGCTCTCCCTACCCTCACTGCCAAGGATTTCTTCCTCATCTCCAGCCTCCCTTCTCCCCTCTCCCCTCCCATCTCTCTCCGGCCTCCCTTCTCTCCCCTCTCCCCTCCCATCTCTCTCCAGCCTCCCTTCCTCTCCCCTCTCCCCTCCCCATCTCTCTCCAGCCTCCCTTCTCTCCCCTCTCCCCACCCATCTCTCTCCAGCCTCCCTTCTCTCCCCTCTCCCCACCCATCTCTCTCCAGCCTCCCTTCTCTCCCCTCTCCCCACCCATCTCTCTCCAGCCTCCCTTCTCTCCCCTCTCCCCACCCATCTCTCTCCAGCCTCCCTTCTCTCCCCTCTCCCCACCCATCTCTCTCCAGCCTCCCTTCTCTCCCCTCTCCCCACCCATCTCTCTCCAGCCTCCCTTCTCTCCCCTCTCCCCACCCATCTCTCTCCAGCCTCCCTTCTCTCCCCTCTCCCCACCCATCTCTCTCCAGCCTCCCTTCTCCCCTCTCCCCACCCATCTCCAGCCTCCCTTCTCCCCTCTCCCATCCCTACTAACCCTTACGGAAAGTCCCTTCTCAGGCAGGAGAAGGTTTAGGAACCTCCCACCCTTAATCCTGGACAAAGAAAGCCACAATTCCTCCCTCCCCTTCAGGAGAGCAGGATGTGAGAAGTGACTTACAGATGCCCTTGGTCCTCCCAGAGCTGCAGTGCCCAAGTGTGTGGAGGGCCAGGGTCTGCCTGGGTGCCCTGCAGCCGCCACGCGCCGCTGGCTCCCAGAGCAGAAGTGCCACCTTTGGGTGCTTTTGAAGCCAATCCTTCCCCATCCCTTGTTCCACCCCAGCAGTCAAAGTGAGAGAAAAAAATGAAACCCACCCCAAACCCACCCAATATTCAAATCTATTGCTAAAAAAAATACATCCCAAGGGCTGTGGAGCTGCCAGGGCACAGCTGCTGCGGCGTGGCCAGGCAGCAGAACCAACCAAGCCACCTCTGCCTTAACCCTCCCTACAGAATCAGAACTGTCAGGGTTGGAAGGGACCTCAAGGATCAGCCATGGGCAGGGACACCTCACAACTACAGCAGGTTGCTCCCAGCCACCTCCAGCCTGGCTGCAAACACCTCCAGGGATGAGGCTTCCACCACCTCCCTGGGCAGCCTGCACCAGGCTCTCACCACCCTCATGGGGAACAACTTCCTGACATCCAATCTCAATCTCCCCACTTCTAGTTTTGCTTCACACACACCCCCCCCCCCAGTCCTGTCATTCCCTGACACCCTCAAAAGTCCCTCCCCAGCTTTCTTGTAGCCCCCTTCAGATCCTGGAAGGCCACAAGAAGGTCTCCTCAGAGCCTTCTCTTCTCCAGACTGAACAGCCCCAACTCTCTCAGTCTGTCCTCACAGCATGGCAGCTCCAGCCCTGTGATGGATGTGCCTCAAATCAGCACTGCCTCTAACACCCTTTTTCCTCTCTGGTAGCCAGCAGAGCAGGAGAAACAACCTGAATGAGCCACATCTTACCTTTTTGCCCCCAAAGCCAACAGCACAACATCACCTTTCTACTGCCAGCTTCACTTCCCAACCCTCCAGCACCACGACAGGGCCTGTCCCACATGCTCCCAATCCCCCTGGCCCAGCACACAGAGGTTGTCTCCTTCTCTCTGCACCTTCTCCAGAGGCACCCCAGAGTAACCCCACAGGAAATGTGGCTCCTGCCCTTCTCCCTCAGCACTCACACAGCACAGGCAGTGACCTTGTGTCCAACTCCTTCCCCCTCCTCAACAGGTTTTCCACCTTCAGCTCTGCGCCGGGTTTGGGCTGAGCTGGAGTTAATTCTCCTCAAATGATTAACTCCAGCTCAGCCCAAACTCAATGCAAACTGAACCACAGCACCCCAAGGGACCCCAAGGATCCTCTGGGGTCCAACTCGTGGAAAAGAAGGAAAGCCCAAACGATTTCCCCATGGAATGACCTCCACCAGCACCTGCAGTGCCAGGGAGAAGGCTGAAGGTACCTGGTCAAAGCCTCTCTGCGCAGGGTCTCAGGCACTCTGCTGCTCTGCAGCACCATGGAACATCTGAAGTCCCAGGGGCTCCTCCCTCCCTTTTGGGGAGGAGATTCTGATCAGCAGCACAGAACTTGGGGCTCAGATCATCGCCTATGACCTTCTGACACCAGCAGAGCGTCTTCCAGTAACTCAGCACCTCCATCCCAGCACAGCAAATGGAAATGGCAGTGGGAGCTCAGCTCTTGCAAGACCCAAACCAATCAGGGTTTGACCCAATCTTAAAGGCTGAGGGTTTCTTTTTCCCCCCAGTAAAAATGATTCTGTGGTGCCATGGAGAGACACAACCCAGGGCTGGGAGCTTTGCCTCCTCAGACATCTCTCACCAGTGCTCCTCTCCCACTCTGTGCCTGTGCTGAGCATCCTCACGCTGAACACAGAGAGCTGAGGCCAGGAATGTTCCTCTTGTCCTCAAATTCCCCACAGCCTGCAGTGGAACCAAGATTTTCCCACGGAAAGAGAGACTCCTGGCAGCTGCTGTACCCAGGAAAACCCTTCCACACCAACTTCATCCCCAGCCTGCCAAGCTCAGGACATTAACCCTCAGAGCAATGAGTTAAGCTGAGAATGTTCAGCTCTGGGGCGATGCTCTGCCAGCCTTGCCCAGAACTCTGCTGATTTGGGGGTTTCCTTCCCATTGAAGCCCAAACCTTGCCTGCAGTTTGCTGGCCCTGGAAGTTCCAAGCCCCTTCTAGGCTCCAGAAGAAGCCAAGGCGCTGCTTAACTCCTTATAACCCGGGCCAGGAGCAGGTGCTGACCCCAGCTCCCTGCCACGCGTGGGGATGTGTCAGGAATTAAACTCAGAGCGGGGGGGGGAAAGCTCCGTTCGTTTCCCCTTTAATTGCCGCAGGCGATTCGGTTCCCGTCGGTAAAACGCGGCTGCGGAAGCCGCCGGGAAGCAAAGGTGCGGAGAGCGGTGCGGGCACCCCGAGGGGCTCAGCGGGGATGGGGATGGAGGCGGAGGGCGACGCACGACGGCGGCAGCAGCTTCCCCACCCCGGGCCCGGGGAAGAGCGGGGTCGTTCCTCACCTGCCATGCTCCGGCCGCGGCTCCGGCTCCGCCTGCGAGCCCCGCGGGGATCGTCCCGGAGGGGACCCGGCCCGGCCTCGCCTCCCTCCCGGGCTCCGCCACATCCGGGCCGGCGCTGGGCGGGCGGAGAGCGGCGCCGGGCGGCGGCAAACGGAGCTGACCCGGGGCTCGCCCCGGCCCGGGCACTGCCCGCCCCGGGGCTCGGCGGTGGTGCCCAGCGATGGGCACTCGGCAGAGTCGCGGGCACCGACGGGGTACGGGGGGCTAGGGGAGGGCAGCCTCTTCCAGGCTTCGAGAACCCTTTCACTGAACAAATTCCTCCTGACATCCACCCTGAGTGGCCAGCTGGCAGCATCCATAACCCGGTACTGATCAAAACCATCGCTGAGCTTTTTAGGGAGCCCTTCACCTTAAACCCCACAACGAGATGGGAACACCACGAGCTGGGTTAGCTCTCTCCAGGGTCAACAATGGCTCCCAGGGGGACGACAACGACTCCCAGGGTGACACAGAGCTGTTCCACACTGGCAGCCTCTTGACTCACCTCCTGTCGTGCTGCAGAGCCAGGCTTGTGTGCCAGGGCTGGGGGTGGCAACGGTGAGCTGGAGTGAGCAGGTGGGAGGGTGAGCTCTCCACACACCGAGTTTCCTTTACACACCACCTAAAGCTGGCCTCAGGGTGGGTTACCCTTTTAATTGTGTGTCCTTGATTAGTAATCCCTCTCCTCAGGCTGCTCATTACCATTCAGTGACTAAAAGAGGGGTAAAAGAGCAAAACTTCGGTCAGCTCTCAGTCTGCTGCTTAGCAGAAAGCTAAGCTGTGAGAATTCTTCCCTGAAATAATTGGGAGAGGGCAAGGAACAGCAGCCCTAGACTGGTAAGACAGGAGATGCCACCCTCAGCATGAGGAGAAACTCCCTTGAGGTGAGGGTGGCAGAGCCCAGGAGCAGGCTGCCCAGAAAGGCTGTGGAGCCTCCATCTCCCCAGAGCTTCAACCCCCCCCGGATGTGTTCCTGAGTGACCTGCCCTGGGTGAGGCTGCTCTGGCAGAGGGTTTGGCCTCAGTCCTCAGAGGTCCCAACCTTCCAGCCCCAACCATTCTGTGATTCTGGGCAAAATTAAAGCAAATACAGAAAGCAAAGTGCTCAGGGGGGGAAAGGTGAATGAGGATTTCTCTAGCAGAAGCTTGGGTGAAGGCTCTGAGCAACCTGACCAGGTCCAGGATGTCCCTGCCCACAGCAGGGGGGTTGGCACCGAGTGACCTTTACAGGTCCCTTCCCACCCAAAGCCTTGAGTGGCTGGGGGGAAACTGGGAGCTGTGCCAGATCAGGGCAGCCTCAGCTTCATGTGCAAGCTAAGCACAACTCACAGGGCTTCTGCTTCACCCAAAGCCCAGAGCTCTTTACCAAGAAATGGCCTAAAAAGGTACAAGTTGGCCTAGATCTCAGATCAGCAGAGAACATCAGCACGGAACATCTGTGAGGAGCAGCCTGTACCTGCTGTGCCTCAGAGCAGCACCGCTGCTGGCTGCAGCTTCCAAGGCTGCTGAGACAGAGAGAGCAAAGAAACACGACCCCAAAACACCACCCCCACGGTGCTGAAGCTCTCCAGCACCGCTGCAGCAGGCAGGAGCATCTCCAGAGCCTTGGGGCTGTTGCTGCATCTCCTGAGTGCAGTTTCCTTCTTATTTTTCATCACACTGAGCTTTTGGGGTTGGGGTTTTTTGGGTCCCCACGACTCAGCTGTGCTTCAACAAGTGAGAAATGGATGCTTGGGGGTAAGAGGATTGCTGGAGGCTTAGTGGATCGCTGTGAGAGTTGGGGATGTCCAGCCTGGAGAAGAGAAAGTTTCAGGGAGATCTTAGAGCAGGTTCCCAGTACTGAAGGGGCTCCAGGAGCGCTGGGGAGGGACTTTGAGCAAGCTTGAGGAGGGCAGATTGAGGCTGGAGATGAGGAAGACATCCTTGCCAGTGAGGGTGGGGGAGACTCTGGCACAGGCAGGCTGTGGATGCCCCCTTCATAGAGGTGTTCAAGGCCAGGCTGGACGAGGCTTTGAGCAGCCTGGGCTGGTGGGAGGGGTCCCTGCCCATGGGCAGGGGGGTTTGGGACTGAATGATCTCTAAGGTCCCTTCCAATCCAAACCACAGGCTGTAAACATCCTTAGGAGGAGAATGTTCAGACTGAAACAGGACTGGGTGGCAGCAGCCACGTTACAAACTGAATCATTTTGCCCGTGAAATGTTACCCTTGAGTAAAACTGAAAGCCTGCAGCTCATGGGAGAGGTTGGATCCTCTGAGGGGGTCCTGATGAGACAAAGCCTCCCTGCAGCTGAAGGGGATGGAAACCCTGAGGTGGCTCTGCTCTGCCTTTAAGCCACCACTTGAGAGTTAATAATCCCTCGGTCTGAGGAAGGAGGACGTGTGGCTGCCCCCCTGCAAGGAGGGAGGAGTGAACTGCTGAGGCAGGGCAGAGCTGGAGGGGAGCAAGGAGCTCTGCAAGCCACGAAACGAGAGGGACCCCGCTTTGAAATGCCACCAGGCTGGAGGGCAGGCAGCTTCCATCCATGGCTCGAGACCTTCTCTTTCACACTCTGCTAAACTCAGGACCTGAGGGCTTCTGAATTCAGCCTTCTACCAAAATAACTCAGCCCTGGGCTGCCTGGGCCCAGATTTGTTATGCAAATCCCACGAGGTCACTTCGGGAGGCTGGCAGGGGCTGGGGCTGCACCAGAGAGATGATTTCCCTCATCAGCCCCAGCTCTGACCTCCTGATCTGGGGTCTGGCCAAAGGCAAGTCCTCTCTTGCCCCTCTTGGGCTGTTTCCTGAGCCATTTCTTTCCTAGATTCCCAGGATAGGTTGGGGTTGGAAAGGACCTTCAGGATCATCCAGTTGCCACGGGCAGGGACACCTCCCACCAGCCCAGGGGGCTCAGGGTTTCATCCAGCCTGCCCTTGACCACCCCCAGGGAGGGGACAGCCGCAGCGCTGGCTCTGGAAGCGAAATGTTTCTACTTTTAAGGGTTTAAGAAGGTCACAAAGAGGTCTTCCAAAACATGTAACTGACTTGAAAACCACCGAGGG
The DNA here is from genome assembly GCF_026170545.1 of Melanerpes formicivorus. Lineage (NCBI taxonomy): Eukaryota > Metazoa > Chordata > Aves > Piciformes > Picidae > Melanerpes > Melanerpes formicivorus. The sequence continues at coordinate 1,397,045 of NW_027142464.1, read as the reverse complement.
CTTCGAGGGAGGTCGTGGTGTGCAGCTCTGCTTTTGAGCCAGCAGCTCTCCGAGCCCAGCTCTTGCTTTCAGTCTTTCTCACAGCCGCGGCAGGAATGGGTTTTGGTTTATAAGCTGAGCAGGCACATCCCAGAATGAGTCGCTCCAGAAACCTGCAGCTGGAGCACACCCAGGGCTGCAGAGCTGGGAGCAGGGAGGTGGAGATCCTGCCCTGAGCAGGCAGCCCCCAGCCCTGCTCCCCTTCCCTCCTCTCCCAGGAGTTTCCCAGCCCTGCTGCCATTCCCTCCTCTCCCAGGAGTATCCCAGCCCTGCTCCCCTTCCCTCCTCTCCCAGGAGTTTCCCAGCCCTGCTCCCCTTCCCTCCTCTCCCAGGAGTTTCCCAGCCCTGCTCCCATTCCCTCCTCTCCCAGGAGTTTCTCAGCCCTGCTGCCCTTCCCTCCTCTCCCAGGAGTTTCCCAGCCCTGCTCCCCTTCCCTCCTCTCCCAGGAGTTTCCCAGCCCTGCTCCCATTCCCTCCTCTCCCAGGAGTTTCTCAGCCCTGCTCCCATTCCCTCCTCTCCCAGGAGTATCCCAGCCCTGCTCCCATTCCCTCCTCTCCCAGGAGTTTCTCAGCCCTGCTGCCATTCCCTCCTCTCCCAGGAGTTTCCCAGCCCTGCTCCCATTCCCTCCTCTCCCAGGAGTTTCTCAGCCCTGCTCCCATTCCCTCCTCTCCCAGGAGTTTCTCAGCCCTGCTCCCATTCCCTCCTCTCCCAGGAGTATCCCAGCCCTGCTCCCATTCCCTCCTCTCCCAGGAGTTTCCCAGCCCTGCCTGCACACTGGAAATGGAATCCCCAAATCCCAGAGTGGTCTGGGGGTGGGAAGGGAACCTTTGGAGCTCCCCCAGCTCACCCCGCCCTGCCCCAGCAGGGCACCCCCAGCAGCTTGCCCAGCAGCGCAGTGCCCAAGGTGGGGTTGGGAGCTCTCCACAGCAGGAGACTCCACAGCCTCTCAGGGCACCCCCAGCAGCTTGCCCAGCAGCACAGTGCCCAGGGGGGGTTGGGAGCTCTGCACAACCTCTCTGGGCAGCCTGCTCCAGGCCTCCAGCAGCCTCACCCCAAACAACTTTCTCCTCCTGCCCAGATGGAGCCTCCTGGGCTCCACTCTGTGTCCTGTGCAGCACAGGGAAGAGTCTGGCCTCATCCTCTTGCCCCCCACCCTTTAGCTATTGATCAGCACTGATCAGATCCCCTCTCATCAACGGGGAAACACCCTCCTGGAGTGCAAACCAGCCCTCCCTAGGCTGTGGAAGAGCAGCGTGGAGGCTTCTCAGCCGTGGGGCTGAGTGGGTGGCAGCACCAGGGACATCCTTCCCCTCCCAGCACCCCAAGGCTCTTAGGAGCAAAGAGAAAAAAAGAAGAAACCACAACAAACCAGCACCAAAAAATGCTCATTTTAGAGCAGAGGCTGTGGGGGAGGAGGAGCAAGAGGCCCACCTGCCCCCCCCACCCCCACCCCAGGGGAGCCAAGGGCGGGAAGTGGCGCTGGTGGCAGCGGCCGTTGGGGTGGTGGCAGGGATGGGGGTGGCAGGGATGGGGGGTGGCAGGGTTAGGAGCTCAGCCCCAGAGAACAGGATGGTGCTGGAGGGGTACAGGATTAGGTGCTCAGCCCCAGGGCACAGCATGGTGCTGGGGGGGGGGGCAGGATTAGGTGCTCAGCCCCAGAGCACAGCATGGTGCTGGGGGGGACAGGATTAGGTGCTGAGCCCCAGAGCACAGCATGGTGGTGGGGGGGGCCAGGGTTAGGTGCTCAGCCCCAGGGCACAGCATGGTGCTGGAGGGGACAGGGTTAGGTGCTCAGCCCCAGAGCACAGCATGGTGCTGGGGGGGGGCAGGATTAGGTGCTGAGCCCCAGGGCACAGCATGGTGCTGGAGGGGACAGGGTTAGGTGCTCAGCCCCAGGGCACAGCATGGTGCTGGAGAGGCCAGGGTTAGGTGCTGAGCCCCAGGGCACAGCATGGTGCTGGGGGGGGCCAGGGTTAGGTGTTGAGCCCCAGGGCACAGCATGGTGCTGGGGGGGGGCAGGACTAGGTGCTGAGCCCCAGGGCACAGCATGGTGCTGGGGGGGGGCAGGACTAGGTGCTGAGCCCCAGAGCACAGCATGGTGCTGGGGGGGGCCAGGGTTAGGTGCTGAGCCCCAGGGCACAGCATGGTGCTGGAGGGGGGGGGCAGGGTTAGGTGCTGAGCCCCAGGGCACAGCATGGTGCTGGAGGGGGGGGGGCAGAGTTAGGTGCTCAGCCCCAGAGCACAGCATGGTGCTGGGGGGGGGCAGAGTTAGGTGCTGAGCCCCAGGGCACAGCATGGTGCTGGGGGGGTGCAGGATTAGGTGCTCAGCCCCAGGGCACAGCATGGTGCTGGAGGGGGGCAGGATTAGGTGCTGAGCTCCAGAGCACAGCATGGTGCTGGAGGGGGGCAGGATTAGGTGCTCAGCCCCAGAGCACAGCATGGTGCTGGAGGGGGGCAGGATTAGGTGCTCAGCCCCAGAGCACAGCATGGTGCTGCGGGGGGGCAGGGTTAGGTGCTGAGCCCCAGGGCACAGCATGGTGCTGGAGGGGTACAGGATTAGGTGCTGAGCCCCAGGGCACAGCATGGTGCTGGGGGGTCCAGGGTTAGGTGCTGAGCCCCAGAGCACAGCATGGTGCTGGAGGGTCCAGGGTTAGGTGCTGAGCCCCAGGGCACAGCATGGTGCTGGGGGGGTACAGGATTAGGTGCTCAGCCCCAGGGCACAGCATGGTGCTGGAGGGGGGCAGGATTAGGTGCTCAGCCCCAGGGCACAGCATGGTGCTGGGGGGGACAGGATTAGGTGCTGAGCCCCAGAGCACAGCATGGTGCTGGGGGGAGGCAGGGTTAGGTGCTGAGCCCCAGAGCACAGCATGGTGCTGGGGGGAGGCAGGGTTAGGTGCTGAGCCCCAGAGCACAGCATGGTGCTGGGGGGGGGGCAGGATTAGGTGCTGAGCCCCAGAGCACAGCATGGTGCTGGGGGGGGGCAGGATTAGGTGCTGAGCCCCAGGGCACAGGATGGTGCTGGGGGGGACAGGATTAGGTGCTCAGCCCCAGGGCACAGCATGGTGCTGGAGGGGGGCAGGATTAGGTGCTGAGCCCCAGGGCACAGCATGGTGCTGGGGGGGGGCAGGATTAGGTGCTGAGCCCCAGGGCACAGCATGGTGCTGGAGGGGGGCAGGATTAGGTGCTCAGCCCCAGAGCACAGCATGGTGCTGGAAGGAGGCAGGATTAGGTGCTCAGCCCCAGGGCACAGCATGGTGCTGGGGGGGGGGGGGCAGGGTTAGGTGCTGAGCCCCAGGGCACAGCATGGTGCTGGGGGTGGCTGTGGCAGGGGTGGCTGTGGCAGGGGTGGATGTGGCAGGGGGGTGGCTGTGGCAGGGGGGGCTGTGGCAGGGGGGGCTGTGACAGAGGTGGCCGTGGCAGGGGTGGATGTGGCAGGGGGGGATGTGGCAGAGGTGGCCGTGGCAGGGGTGGATGTGGCAGGGGGGGATGTGGCAGGGGGGGCTGTGGCAGGGGGGGATGTGGCATGGGGGGATGTGGCAGGGGGGGCTGTGGCAGGGGGGGCTGTGGCAGGGGGGGATGTGGCAGGGGGGGCTGTGGCAGGGGGGGCTGTGGCAGGGGTGGATGTGGCAGGGGGGTGGCTGTGGCAGGGGGGGCTGTGGCAGGGGGGGCTGTGACAGAGGTGGCCGTGGCAGGGGTGGATGTGGCAGGGGGGGATGTGGCAGGGGGGGCTGTGGCAGGGGGGGATGTGGCATGGGGGGATGTGGCAGGGGGGGCTGTGGCAGGGGGGGGCTGTGGCAGGGGGGGATGTGGCAGGGGGGGCTGTGGCAGGGGGGGATGTGGCGGGGGGGGCTGTGGCAGGGGGGGATGTGGCAGGGGGGGCTGTGGCAGGGGGGGCTGTGGCAGGGGGGGGCTGTGGCAGGGGGGGCTGTGGCAGGGGGGGCTGTGGCAGGGGATGCTGTGGCAGGGGGGGCTGTGGCAGGGGATGCTGTGGCAGGGGATGCTGTGGCAGGGGGGGCTGTGGCAGGGGATGCTGTGGCAGGGGATGCTGTGGCAGGGGAGGCTGTGGCAGGGGGGGCTGTGGCAGGGGGAGCTGTGGCAGGGGGGTGGCTGTGGCAGGGGATGCTGTGGCAGGGGATGCTGTGGCAGGGGATGCTGTGGCAGGGGTCGCTGTGCCAGGGGTGGCTGTGGCAGGGGGGACTGTGGCAGGGGTCGCTGTGGCAGGGGTGGCTGTGTCGGATGGAGGCAGTGGGGTGGGAGCAGCAAGAGGTTGCCCCGGGGCAGGTGAGGTCCCCTCAGAGGGCAGCTCTGCGGGGAGCAGTCGGCCATGGGATCGATCACCGAATGCATCAGGCTGGAAGGGTCCCTCGGAAGTCATCTTGTCCATCCCCCTGCGGCGAGCAGGGACTTCAGCACCTGCAGGGCAGAAAGTGTTCCTCACGTCCAACCCAGACTCCCCCTCCTTCCCCCGGGGGCAATTTCAGGCTCAGCCCAAGCTGCTCTGCAGCTCTCTGCTGCATCTCTGTTTCCTCTCTTCTTTGTTTGTTTGTTTGAGACTTTGGGAGCAGAGCCTGGGCCACAAGCGCAGAAATTCCTGGACGTTTCAAACCGAACCATCTCTTCCTCCGAGTCAGCCCCGCCTGAGGGCTCTGTTTGTCCTCTTCGGGGGTCATGAATAACTTTATTTGTTTGTTTACTTCTGCAGGGAGCCCTGGGCTCCCGAGACAAAGTGCACCGATGGAGGAGATAAAGAGCTCCGCGCCGAGATGCAAGCTGCGATTGCAGCCCAGAGCTCAGCCAGCAGCTCGCTCTCTGCTCAGCAGCCGGCAGGGCAGCTGACCACACGCAGCAGGTGGCTGTGCCACAGAGGGATGAAAGCCAGCGGCCGGCAGCCTCTTCTCCAAGGGAACTAAAGACCTCAAGCAGCAGCATCGCCGACCTGAGCTGCTGGAGGGTTGGGGCTGTTCAGCCTGGAGAAGAGAAGGCTCCAGGGAGACCTCAGAGCAGCCTTCCGGGGCCTGAAGAGGGCTGCAGGAGAGCTGGGGAGGGATTCTTTTACCTGGGTGATAGAATAAACCTTTAGAATAAACCAAACCAGGTTGGAAGAGACCTTCAAGATCATCACATCCAACCCATCAACCAATCCAACCCACCCAAACAGCTAACCCATGGCACCAAGCACCCCAGCAAGTCTCCTCCTGAACACCTCCAATGATGGTGACTCCACCACCTCCCTGGGCAGCCCATTCCAATGGGCAATCACTCTCTCTGGAGAGAACTTCTTCCTAACATCCAACCTGAACTTCCCCTGGCACAGCCTGAGACTGTGTCCTCTTGTTCTGGTACTGGCTGCCTGGGAGAAGAGACCATCATCAGCCTGTGTACAACCTCCCTTCAGGTAGCTGTAGAGAGCAGTAAGGTCACCCCTGAGTCTCCTCTTCTCCAGGCTGAGCAGCCCCAGCTCCCTCAGCCTCTCCTCACAGGGCTGTGTTCCAAACCCCTCACCAACTTTGTTGCCCTTCTCTGGACTCGTTCCAGCAAGTCAACCTCCTTCCTAAACTGAGGAGCCCAGAACTGGACACAGGATTCGAGGTGTGGCCTAAGCAGTGCAGTGTCCAGGGGCAGAATGACCTCCCTGCTCCTGCTGGCCACACTCTTCCTGATGCAGGCCAGGATGCCATTGGCCCTCTTGGCTGCCTGGGCACACTGCTGGCTCATGTTCAGCCTACCATCGACCAGCACCCCCAGGTCCCTCTCTGCCTGGCTGCTCTCAGCCACTCTGCCCCCAGCCTGTAGCACTGCCTGGGGTTGCTGTGGCCAATGTGCAGCCCCTGGCACTTGGATGTGTTCAATCTCCTGCCCTTGGCCTCTGCCCATCTGTCCAGCCTGTCCAGGTCCCTCTGCAGAGCCTCTCTACCCTCCAGCAGATCAACTCCTGCCCCCAGCTTGCTGTCATCAGCAAATTCACTGCTGATAGACTCAATGCCCTCATCCAGATCATCAATGAAGATGTTAAAGAGCACAGGGCCCAGCACTGATCCTTGGGGCACACCACTGGTGACTGGACAAGAGGCAATGGCTTTGAGCTGGGAGAGGGCAGATGGAGGCTGGAGGTGAGGAGGAAATTCTTGCCAGGGAGGGTGGGGAGACACTGGAACAGGAAGGTTGTGGATGCCCCTCCATGGAGGTGCTCAAGGCCAGGCTGGATGAGGCCTGGAGCAACCTGGGCTGGAGGGAGGGGTCCCTGCCCAGGGCAGGGGTTTGGAACTGGAGGATCTTGAAGGTCTTTTCCAACCCAACTCTACGTGGAGTCATCCTGCAGCTCCCTGAGAGGAGGCTGCAGGGAGGGGAGGGTTGGTCTCTCCTCCTTCCTATCAGGTGATAGGATGAGAGGAAGCAGCCTCAGGTTGCACCAGGGGAGGATTAGTTTGGCTACTTTGCTAAAAGAGTGGAGAGGATCTGGCTCAGGCTGCCCAGGGAGGCGGTGGTGGAGTCTCCATCCCTGGAGGGGTTCCAGAACCCTGTGGCCACGGCACTGTGGGGTGCAGTTTGGTGGCCACAGTGGTGCTGAGTCCATGCTAGGACTGGCTGCTCCCAGAGAGCTTCTCCAGCTGACACAGCTCCACGGTTCTCTGCCACCCCCACTCCGGGCAGACTCCAGCCCCAGGCCTCTGCAGTTTGCTAGTTGCAGGTAACAAATCTCAGCCTCTGCTTGGCAAAGGCTTCCTTTGTTTCCTAAACAGCCTGAGCGCTGCAGGCAGCTCCTGCAGCCCAGCCAGGGCAGCGCAGCCGCGGCAGCTGCTTCCCTGCTTCCTCTCTCACTTGCCCACAGATGGAGCTAAGAATGCAGTTTTTGGGCCGGGTTGGCAGCCTGGTGCCTCTGACAGCCTCAGGAGGAGTCCTCAAGGTGTGCAGGGTGGAGGAGATGCTGGGAGGAGAGAGCTGATGAGAAAACCTTTTTCAGCTCCATTTTCAACTCTGGTTTTGGACTGCAGTGAAAAAAAATGGGGGGGGGGGGGGGGAGGAGGAGGTTGGATTTGGGTTGAATTCTTTGGGGTTTGAATCGGTCTGAGAGCTCTGTGCTTTGGTTTAGCTTCATGCTAGGAGACTGCAGAGAGGTTAAAAGCTTCACAGTTCCCTCGTGGTTGTGATCTCCTCAGCTTCTAAAGCAGGAGCTCTGAACCTTGCTGGCTGCCCCCATTCAGAGATGGTTTATTGCTGAGGAAAGGAAATTACTCCTGGATGCCCTGACCACATCCTCTCATCACACACCAAGAGGGGAATCATCCTCCTGCAGCCCCCTTCAAACTCTGGCAGGCAGCTCTAAGGTCTCCCTGGAGCCTTCTCCTCTCCAGGCTGCACAGCCCCAGCTCCCTCAGCAGAGCTGCTCCAGCCCTTGGATCATCTCTGTGGCCTCCTCTGGCCCCTCTCCAGAGGAGCAGCAGGGAGAGGCCAGCTCAGCTTCATCCCCCTACAGTGTGGGAGAGGCCAAGGTGCTGTCTGAGGGTCCTGGCCAGGGCCAGCTGGCTGACACTGCTCTGCTCTCCTCCCCGTGGTCTGCAAGCCCAGAACTTGCAGTCCCAGCAGCGACCTGACCTGGCAGCTCTGCAGGAGGCCTCGAGTCAGGGAGCAAGGAGCAGGCTCCTGCTCATGAGCTGACAGCACAACGTGGCAGACCACAGAGCAGCTGCCAGAGCAGGAGAGGCTTTGTGAGGTTCTTCTCCTTTCCAACTGCCAGCAGCCACAGAACATCAGCACTCAGGCACCTCTGGAGGCCCTGCAGGCAGGGACCACTTGAAAATGCTGCCTGAAGGGAGGTGTTGAGAGGAAAAGCCAAGGCCAAGTTTGTCACCTGGCTGCCAGGGCAAGGAGCCTGCTCCTTGGTGGTGACACCAGAACCTGCCACGGCCTCGCTCAGGACCTGCAAATGCTTCAGGGGTTGATGGCAGATTGTCCTGCAGATGACAGAGGCTCTGGGAGCAGTTTCCAGCAGATATTAATAGGAGTGTTTCAGCTTGGTGGCTTGAAAGCATTCAGGCTCTGCCCTTTGGTTTTCCCTCTCTCTCTGTGTCTGATGTGCTCCAGCCTGCCCTGTGCAAGCCTGCACCACTTAATGGACCCCAACCAGCCCAGGGCTTCCCAGCTGCACAGACTGCACAGGTTGGAAGGGAGCCTCAGAGCTCATCCTGTCCAACCTCCCTGCACTCAGCAGGGACTCCTCCAACCAGAGCAGGCTGCCCAAGGACACAGCCAGGCTGAGCTTAAATGTCTGGAGGGATGGGACTTCAACCACCTCCCTGGGCACCTGTCCCAGTGCCTCCCCAGCCTCACTCTGCAGAGCTTCCTCCTGATGTCCAACCTAAACCTCCTCTGCTCCAGTTCCAAACCATTGCCCCTGGCCCTATCCCCACAGCCCCTTCTGAGCAGTCCCTCCCCAGCCTGCCTGGAGGTCCCCTGCAGATATTGCAGTGCAGCTCTGAGGTCTCCCTGGAGCCTTCTCTTCTCCAGCCTGAACAGCCCCAACTCTCCCAGCCTGTCCCCACGGCAGAGCTGCTCCAGCCTCTGCTCACCCTTGTGGCTCCCTCTGGACCCTCTCCAGCAGCTCTGTGTCCCTCTTGTGTTGGGGGTCCCAGGGCTGGCAACAGCCCTGCAGGTGAGGTCTCACCAGAGCAGAGTGGCAGCTCTGGGGAGGGGGGGGGGATCTCAAGACCACCAGAGGGTTAACAACTGTCACAGCCAGGAGAATTCAGGACCCAGCTCTCCTCTGCCCCCTGCTCCCCAGGAAGAGGCTGAGCACATCCCAGGGGGAAGCAGAGAGGCTGCAGAGCTTTCTCCACCCACCTCCTGCTGCAGCTTCTCCTTCAGCTGCCTCAGCTCCTGGCGGCAGAGCCCTGCTGGCCCCAGGTGCTGCGCAGCAGATGAGCTTCTTACACCAGCTGGAGATTCCCCCCCCGCGAGTTCAGCGGATGAGGAACAAGTCACGACACAAATTGCCAAAGCTCTGAGCTAATGGGAAAGCTTCCTGCCCAGAAAAGGCTCAGCTCTGAAGGGCAGCTGCTGGATCTGCAGCAGCAGCAGCAGCAGCAGCTCCTTCTGCTCACCAGGCACTCAGCAAATGGCATTTTGCTACTTTAAGAGCTTCTCAAGTGACCAAGCTCCTCAGCAGCCCCACACGGAGCTGGGAGAGCCTGCTGGAGCAGCCAGCCCCGGGTGCCACCACAATGCCAGCTTCCAGGACTTGGCTTCAAGCTGGGGGAGCTGTTCCCTGCCAGGAGCTGCTGCCTTCCAGCCTCACTTCGTGGAGGGACAATGGAGAGCTCTCATCCTCCTTCCCTTCAGAATCACAGAGTGGGAGGGGTTGGAAGGGACCTCTGGAGATCATCCAGTCCAACCCCCCCCCGCCAAGACAACTGCCTTGGCTGGATGGTGTCCAGAGAAGGAGAGATCACCTAGGGAAGCTCACACAGGAGCACATCCAGGTGGGGCTGAATGTCTCTCCAGCACCATTCTGGGCAGCCTGCTCCAGGCTCCATCCCCCTTCAATGCAAGAAGTTCCTCCTCGTGTTTAGCTGGCACTTTGTGGCCAAGGTGGCCCCCGTGGAAGCCACAGCAGAGCTGTGACACCCCCACCCCCCCACCCCCCGGCTGCCAGCAAAGGAGGCTCTGCTCTGCCCCCTCTGCACCACAGCTGCCCAGCGCCCAGCCCGCCCTTCCCTCTCTGCACTCAGGGCACCAAGTCAAGCAAAAGAGCAGCTCCTCCTCAGTGACTGCAACTTCTTCTGGCATCCAGACCTTTCTTGGTGGCCATTCATCCAAAACTCGAGGAGATTCAACCCAGTTTGACTTATCCTTTTTGACAGGAACACAGCAGGAGCCGGCGCGGGCACAGACCCCACTCCGAGCTCTTCAGGATCCGCACTTGGGAAAGGCTGAGGAGGGAACCACGGCGTAAGGAGCTCGGAAACTGCCCCTGGGCTGAGTGCCTGAGCTGCCAACTGGACACTTGCATGCGTGCAGAGCCGAGCAGAAGGGCTCCAGGAGAGCTCTGCCGCGGAGGAACACCACAGGCGGCAATGATCACCGGGCGGAAACGCAGCGAGGAGGCTGTGAGCGCAGCAGAGTCGTGGAGTCACAGGAGGGGTTGGGGTGGAAGGGATCTTCCAGATCAGCCACTTCCAACCCCCCCCCCCCCCGCCGCCATGGGCAGGGACACCCCCTGCTGGACCAGGTTGCTCAAGACCTCACCCAGCCTGGCCTTGAACACCTCCAGGGAGGGGGCAGCCACAGCCTGTGCCAGCGTCTCACCACCCTCACTCCAAAGAGAAATGGATCCCTCTGGCAGGGGAGGCTCTGCAGGTCCTCCTCTTTCATTGCCAGGCACAAGCTCACCTTAAAACCATGGCAGTCAGAACAATGCCTGATGCCCAGCAAGGCCTGGGGATGCCCAGCAAGGCCCAGGGATGCCCAGCAAGGCCTGGGGATGCCCAGCAAGGCCTGGGGATGCCCAGTGATGCCCAGCTCACACAGGGGACAGGAGGGAGAATTGAGAGCTAGTCAAGAGGGGAGCATGGGCCCAGCTACACTGCTGAGCTCTTGACCACAGACATGGGAAGAGGCTTTGTGGGGGTTTAGCTCTGCTTTGGCTTCACAGAATGCATCAGGTTGGAAGGGACACTCCAAGGTCCTCTCGTCCCTGCACTCAACAGGGACTCCACCAGCCAGAGAAGCTTGCTCAGGGCCACATCAAGTTTGACCTTGAATGTCTCCAGGGATGGAGCCTCAAATACATCCCTGAGCAGCCTGTTGATGGAAGCAGAGAAGGGCAGGGGTTGGGCAGGGCCCTCCAGAGAACATCCAGTCCAACCCTTCTGCCAGAGCAGCATCCCCCAGGGCAGGTCACGCAGGAACATCTCCAGCCAGGGCTTGAAAGCCTCTGGGGAAGGAGACTCCAGCACCTCTCTGGGCAACCTTGGGAAGGAGAATTTCCTCCCTCCCCAATCCAGTGGCCACATTTTTGGTGCAGCAGCAGCAGCACTCCCAGGAGCAGCAGCAGCAGCCATGGATTAATGAACCCTTTGCAGCAGCGATTCCTTATGGGCAGCCATGCCCCCAGACATGGATTTTCTTTTGGGGGGGGGGGGGGATGGTGGTTTTGGTGGTGTTTTTGTTGTCGTGGTGAAAATAAATCAGGAAGGTTTCCATAACCCAAGGGCTGCTGCTGAAGGGTGAGGCCAAGCTTTAATCACAGCCCTAATTGCAGCCATCAGTTCTAATTACTGATAAATATTTTTTTCCCCTAATTGTGGAAATTAAACAATCAGACATCCTTCCTTCCCTCCTCCAAAATCTAATCAGCTCGAAAAGAACTTCAGGATGCAGGCTGGGGGCCGCGGCTGCTGCCTTCAGAGCCGGGGAGGACCCAGCTCTGCCTTTCCTCTCCAGCGCCAGAGCCCTGCAACAACAACAACACAAAGCGAAGCTCTCAGCCCCGACACGGAGCCGAGCTCCCAGCGCCGCCGCCGCTGCTGCTGCTGCTGCTGGAGAGCTGGACCCGCGTCCAGGTCACCCCTCCCAGGGCAAATCATCTCCCCCGAGCTCGCTGCAGCGTTTTAGGAGGTTTCTTGAGGTCCACCCCGTGCGGGCTGGGGGCTGCTCCACAGCCTGGAACGCAGCTCCTCGGCGCCGGCTCCGAGGAGCCGCAGCCTGCTGCTTCCCACCCCTCGGGCAGGTCGCTGAGGCAGGCACCAGAGCAGGTGCTGGCCCTGGGGACTCGGCGTCACCCAGCTCCGTGGGGGGACACCGGCAGGCCCCTGAGGAGAGCCACAGCCCCACGGACAGGGTGGCAGCTGGGGCTTTGCCCATCCTGCTGCATCCCTTGGTCCTCCCCAGCTGCTCCCGGGCTGTGGCAGGAGGGTCCCCCGGGAGGCAAGTGGCACGGGGGGGGGACAGCGGCCATCTGCTCAGGAGCCTGGGGTCCGGGGGGCTGTCACGGCCCTGCCGTGCCGCGTCTGGAGACAGCCGGGTGACAAAGGAGGTTAATGTCCCGCGAGCGAGAGCTGTCAGTGCGCGTTAGGGCCCAGGTGGCATCGCTGTGGCACGCAGCGTGCGGGCAGAGAGGTGCTGGCGAACCAGGGCAGGGCTGCTCGTGGGCACTGGCGTCAGGGAGGGATCGCCCCACACGATGCCTGGGTCCGGTCTGGTGGGCAGGAGAGCAGGGGGCAGAGCAGGGCCCCAGCAAACCTCCCAAGAGGGCAGCGGTGCAACGCGGCTCAGGGACTGGCACGGTGCCAGTGACCTGAGCCCGGCTGGCAGGGGCCGAGCCGCTGGGTGTTCATTTATTGAAGGCAGAGGCAGAGTTACCAAGGGCCCAGGTGTCCTGTTTCTGAAGGCAGCAGCCCAGGAGCACCCAGCAGAGCCAGGCCTGTCCCGGGGAAGCCATCGCCTGTCGTGGGCACCCTTTGTCCTTCCTTTGTGGCCAGGGTGTCACTGGGAACCCCTGGCACGGGGGGGGGGGGGGGGGATGCCACCTACCTCAGCCCCCCTCCAGGGACACACAGAGTGGGCACTGGCTCCAAAGTAAAAGCCAATTTATTGTTGTATAAAGTGAGAACATAAAAGGTCCCTTAAAGGAAACACAGCTGGGGGCAGGCGGTCCCGGGCACCGCCACGGGCACCGGAGCGGCCGCCCCGGGGATGCCCACGGGTGGGCAGCACCTGGGGCCACGGTGCAGCCGCTGGCAGTGGCTTGGCCTGGCGCCCCCCCCAGCCCCTTTCCCTCCACAGCTGGTTGTGATGGTGGGCAGCTGCCGTGGGCCCAGGGGATGCCCAGGCCGGAGCCGGGGCGTTTGTGCGTGGCAGAGCCCCTGGGCTGCGCTGGCAAAGAGGCACTTGTGGAAGGCCAGCCCTGCCCCACGGCTCCCACTGGCACAGGGGCACGGGGCCTGGGCCCTGCCGGCGCCGAGAGGCGCTGCCCACGCCGGGGTCTGAGGCCAGACCTGGCAATATAAGCTGTGCCAGGGCAGCCCGAGCCGGTTCTGGCCTGGCACAGAGGATGTTCAAGCAGCTTTGGTTGGTGCTCTTGGTGAATTAAGGCAACTTAGCTTCAGTTGGTTTAAAAACGATGGGCAAGACCCAGCGACCCCAGCGGGACCAGAGCAGCACCCCCAGGTACCACAGGGGGCAGATGCCTGGCTGGAAGGGTCTGGCTCTGCCCTGGCTTTTCTCTGAGCCACTGCTTGGACCCTGCGTGCCCACAGGTGGGCACCAGCCACAGATCCCCCACCAGCACCTGGCACCGCAGCCTCGCCTCTACCTACCCACCCCGGGAGCCTGCAGCCCGAGACCGGCAGTGCCAGGAAGGGACTTTGGGGCATTCTGGGGGAGATTCAGGCTCCTGCCGGCGGCGTGGAAGGGGGGAGAGGGTGGAGGAGCCCCCCCGGATCCTTCCATCCCTGCTTCCTGTCACAGTGACCGGTCGGCAGCTTGTGAGTCCTTGGGGGTGAGGTGGGAGCTCTGCTCCGGAGCAGGCTGCAAACACCCACCCGGGGAGCCCCGGGGGGAAACCTGCTCCCCCTAGCACCCCGGCAGGGCTGGACCCACGGCTGGACCCCCCTCGGCTCTGCTCCGGCAGCACCGGCACCCATGGGTGGCCCTGGAGGGCTCAGCCCTGCTGGGGAAGAAAGGTGCTGGGGTCTGGCACAAGCTGCCCATCTCCCCCCACCCCTCTCACTTCAGCTGTCCTGGGGGAGCCAGGAAAGGAGCAGGGAGCAGCAGGGGACTCAGGTGGGAGATGGGGCAGCACCACCTGGCAAGCGTGCCAGAGCTGGGCACCTCAGACCTGCCTCTTGCCTTTCCCAGCTGTGTCCCCACCTCCTGCCTCATCCTTTGGTCCCAGCAGGCTGTGGGCAGAGGCTGTGACCCTCCTGGGGCCGGCGACCCAGCAGGACACTGACCCCGTGGCCTTGCCGCTCCTCCCCACAGCCCAGCGCCGCCCACTGCCCATCCAGGCAGGATGCCAGTCCCAGGCTGCCCAGGCTGCCAAGAACATCCCCCAGGCAACCCAGGCTGAGGCAGGGAGGGATGAAAACCCTGATGGATGCCCCAGGGGATCTCTGCAAAGGAAATGGAAAAGTTCTAAACCAAGTCTGAACGTCCGGGCCGGGCAGGTGCCAGGGTGGCACTCAGGGTTTCTCCATTGTGCCAAGGCGGTGGGCAGCTGCCACAAGCTGCTGAAAACCACTCCCCAGCCGCAGCCGCTTCACCCCTGGCTGTGCCAGAGCCAGGCACCCACCAGCTCCTGCTGCCAGATGCCAGTTCCCAAAGGAGAACAGCACAAACCCAGGACGGTCCCCGCGCAGCGCCAGCCGCTCCTGGCAGCCGCTCCTGGCAGCTCCCCCCCCGGCGAGCGGCCGATGCCCGGCGCCGCCGGTGCCCCGCGGGGTGCCGGTGCCTCACACCACGGTGCTGATGGTGGAGGACTCCTCCGACCTGCGCTGCTTGCTGGGCAGGGACTTGAGATACTCCAGGTGGCGCCGGGCGTCCTCCTGGTTCTGGCGCACGTAGTAGACCAGGTAGGAGATCACCATCGCGAACCAGCCGAACATGGTGACCAGCATGGCGATGTCCGTGGTCCTCTTGTAGGCGTTGCAGAAGTCGGTGTCGGCCATCACCTGCAGGAAGGCCTTGCCCACGTGCTCCTCCTGGGCCGAGGAGTGGCACAGGATGCCGGCCGAGGAGCCGGCCGCCAGCTCCACGGCGCGGAGCAGCTCCTGCAGCCGGCAGTCGCAGCGCCAGGGGTTGTCGGAGAGGTTGACCTTGGCCTTGAGGTGGCCGAAGGCCTCCTTGCCGAGCGACACCAACCTGTTGGAGGAGAGGTCCAGGGTGTGCAGGTGGTCTGCCAGGCCCCGGAAGGCTCCGCTCTCCACGCCGGCGATGGAGTTGTGGGACAGGTCCAGCTCCAGCAGCGCGGGCAGGTCCCGGAAGGCGTCGCGGGGCAGGAAGGGGATGCGGTTGGAGTCCAGGTAGAGCTTGTTGGTGTCGTTGGGGATGTCCCTGGGCACCTCGGTCAGCCTGGCGTGGCTGCAGCGGAAGGTCTTCAGCCCCTCCTCTTCCGAGGGGTAGCAGCCCTTGGGGAAGGCGGAGGCGGAGCGGAGGCTGGAGGCCAGGAGGAGGCTGTGCAGGAGCAGCCACATGGTGGCCGAGCGGAGCAGGGCCTGCCGGGCAGCAGGCATGGCGCCAAGTGGCCTTGGACACAGGGCAGCCAACCTGGCAGCTCTCACCCCGGGTGGTTTCAGCTGGGCTTGGCGCATCTGAGACAAAGACAACAAAGGGGCAGCGTCAGACCAGGGGTGCCAAGGGGCAGAACCACCACTGTGCCAGCTGCCAGCATCAGACCTACCCCAGCACAGTGGGTTGGGGGCCGGGATGGGACCCAGGCCAACCAGCACGGCTCTCACACCCCCGTCCCTGCCACCAGCAGCCTGGCTCAGGGCTCCTGCACAGGAGGATCAGGCCCTGAGTGGCCAAACGAGGCCTCAGCTCCCGCGTGGCAGCAGCTGGACCATAACAAACAGAGTCACTGAGGCTGAGCCAGAGGTGGGGGCGAGCTCCAGCCCTGCCAAGGTCACCACTGAAGGCTGAGATCCCACGGCAGCAGGCAGCAGGACACAGCAGCAAGCGAGCCCCAGCTCCGGGTGAGCCCCGGGGACCACAGTGGAGAACACACAGGAAGAGGCCAAGCAGGCTCCCGGCAGTGCCAGGGGGGCACACAGGCACACACCAGGGATTCCCCTTTGGAGGGGATGGGCACAGGTGGGTGGCTGGGCACCGCTGTCCCCTGCCTGGTGCCATCCCAGCCTTGCCCACCTTGCCCTGTAGCCATGGTCCCCATCCAGCCCTTTTATTCCGGAGGGGAAAAACGTCAGCAGGAAAGAAACAAAAGCAGCCAAAGGAAATTCACTGGAGCTGAGCGTGCAGAGCGTTCCCAGGGTGGCAGCAGCAGATAAGAGCCATGCCTGAGCCCTCTGAGCTCTGCCCAGCTCTGCCAGCCACAGGTCCCTCCACAGCCATGGGCCACAGCAGGTGCCCAGCAGGGCCACGGTGATGAAGCCACCGAGGCAGGATGCAGGAACTCTGCCACCTCCCCACTGCTAAAGATCCCTGCGTCAAAGGGCACCCCCTTGGCACCCCACCAGGGAAAGCCCCATGCTGTGGGTAGCCCCATGCTGTGCCAGCCGGGCACCTCCTGGGCAAGACTGGCTGCTAGTCCCAGCGCCCCCTGCTCCCCAGAGCACCCTGCCCCTGGAAAAACGTGCTTCGGGGCTGCCCAGTGAGGGGCAGAGGTGCCCATCCAAGGGTGGCACAGCCTAGACCAGCACCCCCGCTGCTGGGCACCGGAACGCAGCCCACCCGAGCCGCAGCACCCCAAGGTCACCCCGGTGCCGAGGCGACCCCTGCGCCGCCAGCCCCACCCCGGGCTCCGCGGGATCCCTGAGAGGGGACCGGGGCTCGGAGCAGCCGAAGGGCGCCGGGAACCCAGTCCCATGTTGGCAGCTCCGCAGAGAGGGGGGGACCGCCCCCCAAGTCTGCAAAATGTGACCCGGGAGAACCTTGGGACCCTCTTCCCGCCGCCCGCGGAGAAGCCCAGGCTCGGGCGCCGCGGGAAATCCACCGGGCTGAGGCGGTAGCCGGTGCTCCGGGACCGGGGGTGCTTCGCCCATGGGACCCGGGGGACCCCCGCGGGTGGGACGCTGCTCTACCCGGTCCCACGGACCGGGGGCTAGGACGATACCCGGCCGCGGTTCTCGGCAGCGAGAACCGTCACTACCTGCCCCCACCGCCACAACGTCCCCCGCCCGCAGCCGAGCGCGGGGGTCCCCGGTCCGGAACCGGGACACGCCGCCAGCCTCGGGGAGGGCGGCTGAGGTGCCCGGGGGGTCGCGTAGCTTGCCCGGTTCTCCTTTACGAGAGAACCGCCATGCAGCCGGAGATGCCCGGGGTTCCCCCCGGCCCCGCTGGGCACCGGGGGCGTTGCGGGCGAGGGAAGCCCCGGTGCTTCCCCGGGGGAAGCTCAGCTCGGTGCTGCCGGGGACCTCCCCCACCGCTGCCTCCCGCCCTGCCCGTTCCCAGCGCCGTTGTCCCAGGGAGGAGGTAGAGGAGGGGGGATCCTGGTGAGGACTCACCTGCCGTGAGCAGCCCCGCGGCGGCGGAGCGGCCCCGCGCCCCGGGCCGGAGCGGCCGCGCCCCGCGCAGCGCGGCGGGCCCGGAGCCGGCGGCGGCGGGGCCAGTGGGCGGGATCCTTCGCCCGGGCCTCCCCGGGGCTCCCCGCCCCCGGACCGCCCCGCCGGGGGGGGCCGGACAGCTCCGAGCACCCCTGGCCTCGCACCCGGGGCTCTTCCAGCTCCCCCTCCGCCCCGCGGGAGAGAGTCTGCCCCGAGCGCTCAGCACAGGGTTAGGGAAAGGGGGGAAGAACCGGGGAGACCGGAACAGGAGCTGCCGGGACCCCCGATCCCGGAGCAAGCGGAGCCAGAGTCTCCCGGAGAGACCCCCGCCCCGCTGCCTGTCCCCTCCCCGGCCCCGAATCTTCGCGCAAGCATCCCTGGACCTCCGGACCCGCAGGTCCCCCGGTGCTCTGTACCCCACGGTTCTGTCCCCGCCGCCCCCCAATGCCCAGAACGCCCCCAGCTCCTCCACAGACCCCGGGGCGAGACCCCCCACTCCGGCGGGATCAGGGTCCCCCCGCCCGCAGCCCCCGCCCGGCACCGGTATCGCTTACTCGGGGAAACCCGAGCTGGGGCAGGGCGGACCGGGGCGGGCGGAGCGGCCCCCAGCCGAGCCCCGAGCTGCCCGGGACCGGGGGTCGCTGGGCCGGGCAGGAGCTCCATGTTACGTGGGGTCCCGGCGCCCCGGAACACCGGCGGGGTCGGCTCAGGACCATGGAGAGCAGCCGCCGTTACCGGGCCCCGGTGCGTCCGGGGTCGCCGAGCCGGGCGAGCCCCCCCACTCCCTCTGCCTCCTAAGGCATCGCCGGGGCTACAGCTCCGCCAGCACCGGGGGTCGACCCGGCGGGACCCCGGGTTGCAGGGCCATGGTCGGGCCCTCGCCGTGCTGCAGCAGCGGCTGCCAGAGCCCCGTCCCCGGTTCTCCCGGAGGGAGGGAGGGAGAGCCCAGCCCTGCGCGGCCACATTCTGCCGCTGCTCGGGGAGCATAACGCGGTTAGGAGGCGCCTGGCCTGGATCTCGGCTCCATTAGGAGAACCAAACCTGACGGGAGAGGTGCAGCCGGGCAGGGCCAGAGCCAGACTCTCCCCCGGGACCCCCCGCGCTCCCCGGGAGACACTCGGGCTCCAGTCGCGGCCGGTGGAGGGGTCGGGGTCGAGCCGGTAGTGCAGCAGGAGCTGGGTTTGGTGCCACACCTCAGGGTGCTGCAGCCAGCAAGGGTTTCGGGGGTGATGGTTTGGCACACACCAGGGTAAGCTGTGGGTACGGCTCCGGGGCTGCCAGCGGGGCCGTACCAGCGATGCTTCAATTGGTCATCACCGGGGCTGGGACGTGAGCCAGGCCTGACACCGGGCTGGGGGTCACTGGGGCAGGGCTGGCCTGGGACACGGTGGCTGTCAGGGAGCCACAGTCAATGCCCTTGGGCCCCTTGGCTGGCATCTGCCCATTTGGCAGGGAGCAGAGCAGCCACACACTGCTCATCAGCAGTGCCAGCACCACCGGGAGCTGTGCACAGGTCAGGATTGGAGCTGGGACCCGCTCTGGATCACACAGGGACAAGGCCTGCGAGGATCCGGGGGCCAGGCAGGGCCCTTTGGGGTGCTCAAGCTTTGGGGTCACCACAGCATCGAGTCCCGTCCCCCCCTCAGTGTGCCAGGGCACAGCACCCCAAACCCCAGCACCTGCAGTGCAGCACCACCCTGCACAGACCCTTCCCTGCTGCAGCTGCAGCAAGGATGGCTAAAAATAGCCACCCCTGGCACCGCGGCGCTAAATATAGCCAACATCGACCGGGCAGCGGCACCGGGGGGAGCAGGAGGTGGGCACAGCCCAGCGGCACCAGGAGCAAGCAGCGCCTGGGAATCCGTACGGGCACAGAGCCCCCTCCCCACCCCCATCGAGCCGGGGGGGGAGAACCCAGGGCCAGGCAGCTGGCGGCTGGCAGCTGGCGGCTGAATCCCCCCCGGCCCGCCCCCATCCCCCCAAGGGGAACCCCCTGCCCCCGGTGCTGGGGTTCCCTGAGCCCGGTGTGGGGGAACCCAGAGAGTGGGTGTCCCCCTCCCGCCCCCGCGCTCTCCCCGGCAGCGAGAGGCTGCCGCTGCCGCTGCCGCTGCATCACCGAGAGGGATTTAATATTGATGGGGGTTTAAAAATAGCTGCCGCATTCCGCTTCCCCCTCACGTGCGGAGCCGGCGGGGGGCAGGGAAGCTGCCAAATGCGATGGCACCGCGCTCGGGGGGGGCAGGGAAGCTGCCAAATGCGATGGCACCGCGCTCGGGGGGGCAGGGAAGCTGCCAAATGCGATGGCACCGCGCTCGGGGGGGCAGGGAAGCTGCCAAATGCGATGGCACCGCGCTCGGGGGGGGGGGCAGGGGGAAGGGATAAAAATAGAGGCTGCCGGGCGTGCCTGGCTCTCCTGCAGAGCAGGACTGGATCCCGTGGGATCCCCTACCTTGGGATCTCCTCACCCCTCTCACCTCCCCCCCCCCGCACACACACTCCCGTGGGATTCCCCCCCCCCCGCCCCGCCTTGGCACGCTGGCATCACCAACACCTCACCCCTCCTGCTCGCTCACCTTGGTACGGCAACATCCCCCTACGCCTCGCCCTGCCAGCGAGGGCACCCTGGAGAAGCTGGGCAGAGACTTGGTTCTCCTTGGCTGGTGCCCATCAGCAGCCCAACAGCTGCTTCAAGCACATGGTGCCCAAGGCCCACCAGGAACAGTTTACAGAGCTCTGGTTCCTGGAAGCACCCCTGGTGCCCTGCCAGCAGCTCGGTGCCAGCAAGTAGCACACAGGCTGCCCCAGCCCTGGCAGCCAGTGGGGTTTCCTCGCCCTTGCCATGCCCAGCAGGCACCCAGCCGCCTGCTGAGATGTCCTAAGCCTGCAGCTGGTGCTGGGACCAGGCGGGGACACACAGGGTGAGGATGCCCAGCTCGGCCTGGCACGGAGGCTCAGGGGCACCTGCCTCCGGGAATCCTCCATCTCTTCTGCACCCAGCAGAGCTGTGAACCCATCCTGGGCAAAGGGGCAGGCTGCGAGCAGCCGCGCAGGGCTGGGGGGGGGGGGGTTTGCTGCGAGCGGCACAGGCTGAGCTGCGGCGTGGGCAGCCGGGGGGGCACCACGCTGTGGGCACCACACCCAGGACCAGGGACCGTGCTCAGCCCCAGGACCGGGGCACAGCTCCGGGCAGGGGGTTTGCAGCACAAAGCGCCGCAGCCGCTGCCGGCACAAAGCGAGGCACAGATGGCAGAGCGCACCCAGGGGCCGCGGCGGCGCCAGGGATGAGCTCTGATCGCCCTGCAAACAAAAGCCCAGCACAGATGGTGCCCCGCTGCGCCCCAGCACAGGAATCCTGCACCCCCAGACCCCCACCTTCGCCAGCCTGCCCGCGCTGAGCTGCCGAGAGCCAGGGGCTGAGCCCCCCCAGGGTACAAGCCCTGAGCAGGGTGGATGCAGCCAGAGGGCTCTGAGCCCCTCAGGGTACAAGCCCTGAGCGGGGTGGATGCAGCCAGAGGGCTCTGAGCCCCTCAGGGTACAAGCCCTGAGCGGGGTGGATGCAGCCAGAGGGCTCTGAGCCCCCCAGGGTACAAGCCCTGAGCAGGGTGGATGCAGCCAGAGGGCTCAGAGCCCCCCAGGGTGCAGCGTGGGGCGGGCCCAGCCCTGGAGAAAGGCGAAGGCGCCCAGAGGGGTCTGAGCCCCGCAGAATGCAGCCCCCGAGCAGGCTGGAAGCTCCCGGGGGGGGGTTATCTGAGCCCCCCGACGGTGAGGACTCTCTCCGGCAGCCGCAGCCCCGGCTCGGGGCTGGCCGAAATGCGGTGCCGTGGGCGGAGGAACCCCCCGGCCCCGAGCATCGGACGGTACCGGAGGGACGGAAAACCCTTCCGCCGCCGCCTCCGCGGGCTCGCCCCGTCCGTAACGCAGCGCCGTGCCCGCGGAGCGCAGCCTCGTCCCCGCCCCGGGGCCGGCCTCTCCCGGTGCTGCCGGGACTACAGCTCCCGACGTGCCGCGGCGGAGGGTTGGGTCCTGCCGAGGTGGCCGCCGGGAGCGCACCGGGGCGGCGGGGAGCGCGACGGAGCGAGCCCCGGCTCCGCCGAACCGAACCGAGCCGAGCCGGGCCGGGCCGGGCTGGAAGCGGACAGAGCGGCGGTGAGTGCGGACCGGGCGCGGCGGCTCCTCCCCGGCCTCTCCCGGGGCTACGGAGCCCGCCTGCCGGTCGGTGGGCCCGGGCTGGAGGCCGAGCCCCGGTCCCGGACCCACGGCGGGGGGGCAGCGGGGAAAGGAGCCTCGAGTGGGGCTGTCCCGGGAAAGAAAAGTACCCCGAAAGAAACGAACCGAGGCTGGGGAGGGGTCCCCGTCGGGGCGGGGGCAACCCAGGGGGCGGGGGGCGGGGAAGGGTCCTGCTTAGGGCTTTGGGGTGAGGGGCAGCAGGGCCCGGGCCCCCCACGTGCGCCCGGAGACCCCAACGCACCGCGCCCCCAAACTTTCCCTGGAGGTTGCGCAGGAAGGGCCCGGGGGGAGGCCAAGCTCCGGCTGCTCCCCCCCGAGCCCCGGGGCCGCCTTCAGCTTCTCCTGCGCCCCGCGTCCGGCGGCTGAGGCTGCGCAGCCCCCAGGCTCTGCTCGCAGGGCTGCGCAGGTTGGAAGAGACCTTGCGGGCCGTGGAGTGCAGCCCTGCTCCCTGCCGGCTCCAGGCCTGCTGGCTGGGGCTGCCCCCCAGCCCTGCAGCCCCCTCCCCTCCCCCAGCTCTGCAGCCCCCTCCCCTCCCCCAGCCCTGCAGCCCCCTCCCCTCCCCCAGCCCCCCTCCCCTCCCCCAGCTCTGCAGCCCCCTCCCCCCCCCAGCCCTGCAGCCCCCTCCCCTCCCCCAGCCCTGCAGCCCCCTCCCCTCCCCCAGCCCTGCAGCCCCCTCCCCTCCCCCAGCCCTGCAGCCCCCTCCCCTCCCCCAGCCCTGCAGCCCCCTCCCCTCCCCCAGCTCTGCAACCCCCCCCAGCTCTGCAGCCCCCTCCCCCCCCCCAGCTCTGCAGCCCCCTCCCCCCCCCCCAGCTCTGCAGCCCCCTCCCCCCCCCCAGCTCTGCAGCCCCCTCCCCCCCCCCAGCTCTGCAGCCCCCCCCCAGCTCTGCAGCCCCCCCCCAGGCTCTGCCTGTAGAGTTCTTGAGGTTGGAGGAGACCTTGAAGATCATCAGGTCCAACCCTGCCCACTGCTGGGCTGCCAGCTCCAGGCCCTCCTGGCTTCCCAAGGAGGAACCCAGCAGCTTTGGGGTTCAGATGGCCAGGGGGGTCTTAGGTCAATGGTTGGACCCCACGGCCACAGAGGTCTGCTCCCACCTAAACAGCTCCGTGGTTCTAAGTCCAAACTCCCAGCAGTGAGGTGGTGGTGCCTGGGCGAGCTCTGGCTCAGCTCTGGCTCCTCTGGCAGCCACCTTTGCCAAGGTCTGTGGTGTGCTGGAAGCTCTGGCTGAAGCCATCCTGCAAAGAAGGGGTTGCAGTCTTTATTGGCTGTGGAGGTGGTGATTGCTGTGGTGCCAGAGATAGGGATCTGGGCTCCCCCGGGGCAGGAGCACCAGGCTGGCACTCTGGGAACGCTCAGAGCCGGAGTCCTCCTTCCCTCTGCAAAGCTCCTCCCAGGGGATGAGCCAGAACAGGCTGCTGGGCCCAGGCTGGGAGCCTGCAGGAGGGCTGTGGGGTCAGCAAGGTCCCTGTGAGGGGCTGGGCACAGGCAGTGGGGAAGGGGCTGCCCCTTGGGCTGCTGGTGGTGCGGCTGTTGGGTCCTCAGGAGCTGGTGAAGCCAGGGGGAAGCTGCTGGAGTCATTTTGCTCCTCCCTGCCTGACCAGTGGGGAGATGCTGCCAGAGCTCCAAGCCCCAGAATCTGTCCCAGCAGAGCTGTGAGCAGGGAGCAGGATGTGAAGGGTCAGAGGAAGGCCTCAGCTCCACCATCTGCTCGTTGCCTCTGACCACAGCCAGAACTTTTCCCCTCCTCGGATGGACACTGTCCAGTGGCAGCACAGCCCTGACCTTCCCCCTGGGGCTGGTGAATCATTAAAAGCTTTTCTGTCCCCAGCCCCCTGCAGTCCCTGTGGGAAAGCAGAGCCCTGCTGCCAGCCCTGCCAGGGGGGGCAGGGTTCCTCCTGTGCCACGGTGCCTGCAGGTGAACATTCCCAGTGGAAAAGCAGAAGGCAAACAAGGTGGGATGGGGGCAGGGGTCAGAGCTCTGGGAGCCCCAGGGCCAGGCTTTTGCAACACTCTGTGGGGCTTGCAGCCTGATGTGGGCACAGAGCTGGGGCAGGGGCTGTACCCCTGCCAGGGCAGATGCCCAGAGCAAGGGGGTTAAGGTGGGGAAGGAGAGGGCTGGAGGAGCAGAGAATTGTCCTGGCAGGGCTGCATGCTTGATGTCTCCATGTGGCCCTGCTGCTGTTCCAGCATGGCACCCACCCCCTCCCTCTGCTTTAGGAGCAAGGAGACCAAGGCAGGAGGAGAATTCCTTCCCAAGCAGCTTCTCCTTGGCACCCTGCTGCAGGCTTGCCCCTGCCCAGGTCTGCAGCAGGGACCAAGGAGAAGCTGCAGTTCACTCTGTGAGGATTGCACTGGTGGGTGTCCTCAGCTGGAAGTGCCACCTCCCTGCCAGGCAGCCCTGGGGCAGGGCTTGCCAGCTGCTGCAGCCTTTTGGTGCCACCACCTCCAAAGAAGAGAGGCCTGAAGAGGCCACCTGGCCAACCCCCACCGGTGCAAAGAGCAACCTCCATCCTTCACCTTGCTGGGGAAGCCCCCAGGGAGGCCTCCAGCGGCTGCCCAGGAGCCTCCCCCCAGCATCAGCCTCCTGCACTGTCCCCTCCGCTCCACGTCTCAGCCCTGCAGTTGTCTCCCTCCCTCTGGGCAGCTCCCTCTGGGGCTTGAGGGCTTTCCTCAGCCCCTCTCTAGACTAAACAAAGCTCTTCCCTCCAGGCTGTCCTCACAGGTCATGTTTTTTCCTACACCTCTGCTCCTTCTCACTGCTCTGCCCTGGATTCCCTCCAGCTCCTCCAGACCTGGACAGGCTCTAGCTGAGGCCTCACCAGTGTCCAAGGAGGATTGTTCCCAGGGTCTGGCAAGGAGCACTGCTGTTTACACATTCCACAGGGCTCTTGGCCCTCTTCTCTTTGTTATTGCAACAACTTGACTCCTTTGGACTCCTGGTGTGCTTCACCACAAGCCCTTCAGAGCTGCCCCAGGTTCAGGATGGAGCCACTCTCCCTGCTGGGGCTGGAGGGCTGAACCCTGCCTCCAAGTCCTGCTCCCAAGCCCAGCTTCAGGCTTCTCCCCGAGGTCCTCAGACCCAGGGGGCAAGAAAAGGAGCCCCCTGCAGCCTCTCCTTCTCCAGGTGCAAGCCCTGTGACTGACCCCAGGCAGCCTCTGCTCTGCTCAGCCAGCAGCTCTGCCTCACCCCAGGCTGGGAAGAGGTTGGGCAGTGCCAGGGAGCATCCCAGGAGCCAGAGCTTGCTTTGGGTCCTGGCCCTGGGCAGGAGGAGGGGCGAGTGCCAGCTCCTGAGGGAAGCCAGGCCCAGAGCTCTGGCAGGACACAGAGTGTGATGAGGGAGCTGGCTCCCACTCACCCCCTGAGATGGGAGAGCTGGAGAGGACAGCAGCACCTGCCCCCAGCTGTGGGAGCTGTGAGAGCAGGAAGCAGCCCTTAAGTGTGGGGTCCTCTGGCCAAGGAGGGACTGACCCTGGGGCCTAATGAAGCCTCCAGACAGAGATGAGTTTGTGCCAGAACATCTCTGCTCTGGGTGCAAAGATGTGCAGCTTCACAGCACTGCTGAGCTCTGCTGCTTCCTGGAGCCCCTGGAACACAACAAACCAAAGCTCTCCTCCTCCCAGGAAGCCTCAGAGCTGCCCCAAGCCCTCCTGCTGCTGCTGCTCAGAGTGCAGCAGCCCCAGAAGCTGCTCCCACACCTGCAGCACCCCCAGGGCACCAGTCCAGAGCTGTCCTGCTTCCTGGTATTGTTCAGCTGCACATCTCTCTGTCCTCCTTGTGTGGCAGATGTTCCTCCCAGGGAGGGGAAAAGCCATCTCCCCTGCAGTTCCTGCTGCTGGAGCAGCCCAGCTTGGGCAGCTGCTCCAGGGGACTCTCATTCCCTCCCTGCAGGGAATTGGTTTTGTTGCAGGGGAAGTATTTTTGTTGCCTTCTTTTTTTACCTCCACCCCACCCCCCTCCCCCCCCCCCTCAGTCTTAAATTGGAATCAAACCATCTGAGGCAGCCCAGGAGCCCAGCAAGCCTCCAGAGCAGAGCAGAGCCCTGCTAATTGAGCTGAGCTCATTAGGAGAGCTGTTGACAGAGAGCTGCCTGCCTGCACTCTGCAAACCCTCCTGCCCTGGGGCTGGGGCTAAGGCCTGGTGGAGCTGGAAGTGGGGAAGAGGCTTCAGGTGCTGTGTCCCAGCGCTGTGGTGGTGGTTTCAGCACTGGCTGTAGGCTCATTTGGGCCTTGTCAGGTTGTGGGGGGGGGATCACACAGGATGTTAGGGGCTGGAAGGGAGCTCCTGAGATCCACTCCAACCCCCCCTGCCAGAGCAGGGCCACAGAATCTATTGCAGGTCGCACAGGAATGCATCCAGGTGGCTCTGGGAAGGCTCCAGAGGAGACTCCACAGCCCCTCTGGGCAGCCTGCTCCAGGGCTCTGGGACCCTCACAGTGCAGAAGTTCCTCCTCCTGTGCTGCAGTTTCCACCCCATTGCCCCTTGTCCTGTCCCAGGGAGCAGAGCCTCTCTCTGTCCCCTTCCCTCCTGACCCCCAGTCCTCAGCTATTGATAACCACTGATTAAATCCCCTCTCAGTCTTCTCTTTCCCAGGCTGAAAAGCCCCAGGGCTCTCAGCCTCTCCCCATGGGGCAGTGCTCCAGGCCAAGCTTTGGCACCGTGGCAGCTCACAAGGAGCTTCCCACCTCCCATCCCCACATCCCAGCTTCAGCTTCCCCTCGGGGGTGAGGCTGAGGAGGTGCAGGGAGGACTGAGGTTGGCTCTGGGGGGGGGTTGAAGGCCGCCAGGAGCTCTGCAGCAGGGCAGGGCTGGGCTTCCCCAGCCGGGGGGGGGGGGCTCCAAGCCCTGAGCCAAGTCTGCTTCAGTTGCAGGGGTGCTGGTGGCACGGGAGGAGGCACCATGAACGTGGGCACGGCCCACAGCGAGGTGAACCCCAACACCAGGGTGATGAACAGCAGGGGCATCTGGCTGGCCTACGTGCTGGGCATCGGGCTGCTGCACGTGGTGCTGCTCAGCATCCCCTTCTTCAGCGTCCCGGTGGTCTGGACCCTCACCAACATCATCCACAACATGGTAAGGGCAGGGCCTGGCCCAGGGCACCCCGGGGTCATCTCGGCTCCCATCTGCTCAGCTCTCTGCTGACACAGTTCCCTCCTCTGCCTTCCCACAGCCTGGCAGGGAGTTGCTCAACCTCCTCTCGGCGGCTGGCACCTTCGCCTCCGGGGCCCTGCATTTAGGTCCTGCTGGGGGAAGGGGGAAGACCGAATCTGTTTGCCTGAGGGTTAAGTCCCTTTGTCCTGTGCCCCCCCCCGGGAGGAGGAGGAGCTGAGAAGGGCCCCGGAGGCTGGCCCTGGAGGCTGGCCCTGGAGGCTGGCCCTGGAGGCTGGCCCCGCAGCTCTCGCCCAGTGATGCAACCTGAGTTGGCTTCAGAGTTGAAACCATCCCAAGAGCCAGCCCCAAACTTTGCTCTGATTCGAGGCAAAAGGGACTCCAGGGATGGCTCCCCCCCTCCTGTGGATCAGGTCCCTGAGTGAAAGGTGTCAGAGCCCTGTGCTGGGGGCACGAGGTGGGCACAGCAGGCAGACAGAGGTCCTGAGGGGCACTGGGCTGCCAGGGGTGGCAGAAGCTGCTGTGTGTCACTCCCTGCTGTGCCTCTGCCACCCTGCTGCATGGGGCCTTGGGTCCTGGGCAGCCCCAGGCCCAGGGCACAAAGCCTGCCAGAGCTGCAGTGGTCACTGTGGTGTCCTTTGTTTCAAGTATCTCAGCCCCAGAATATTGCAGAGCCAAAGCCAATCCCTTCTGGGTGCCAACCTCCAAACCCACCGGGAGCTGCCCGGGGCTCGGCTATGGAGCTGCCCAGGGCTCGGCCCGGGAGCTGCCCAGGGCTCGGCTCCGGATCTGCCCAGGGCTCGGCTCCGGAGCTGCCCAGGGCTCGGCTCCGGGAGCTGCCCAGGGCTCGGCTCCGGAGCTGCCCAGGGCTCGGCTCCGGGAGCTGCCCAGGGCTCGGCTATGGAGCTGCCCAGGGCTCGGCTCTGGGAGCTGCCCAGGGCTCGGCTCCGGGAGCTGCCCAGGGCTCGGCTATGGAGCTGCCCAGGGCTCGGCTCCGGAGCTGCCCAGGGCTCGGCTCCGGGAGCTGCCCAGGGCTCGGCTCGGGAGCTGCCCAGGGCTCGGCTCCGGGAGCTGCCCAGGGCTCGGCTATGGAGCTGCCCAGGGCTCGGCTCCGGGAGCTGCCCAGGGCTCGGCTCCGGGAGCTGCCCAGGGCTCGGCTCCGGGAGCTGCCCAGGGCTCGGCTATGGAGCTGCCCAGGGCTCGGCTCTGGGAGCTGCCCAGGGCTCGGCTATGGAGCTGCCCAGGGCTCGGCTCCGGAGCTGCCCAGGGCTCGGCTCCGGGAGCTGCCCAGGGCTCGGCTCCGGGAGCTGCCCAGGGCTCGGCTCGGGAGCTGCCCAGGGCTCGGCTATGGAGCTGCCCAGGGCTCGGCTATGGAGCTGCCCAGGGCTCGGCTCCGGGAGCTGCCCAGGGCTCGGCTCCGGGAGCTGCCCAGGGCTCGGCTATGGAGCTGCCCAGGGCTCGGCCCAGGAGCTGCCCAGGGCTCGGCTATGGAGCTGCCCAGGGCTCGGCTCGGGAGCTGCCCAGGGCTCGGCTCCGGGAGCTGCCCAGGGCTCGGCCTCGGGAGCTGCCCAGGGCTCGGCCCCGGGAGCTGCCCAGGGCTCAGCTATGGAGCTGCCCAGGGCTCGGCTCCGGAGCTGCCCAGGGCTCGGCTCCAGAAGTGCCCAGGGCTCAGCTCCGGTTGCTGCCCAGGGTTCGGCTCGGGAGCTGCCCAGGGCTCGGCTCGGGAGCTGCCCAGGGCTCGGCTCCGGAGCTGCCTCCTGCTGCCGCTGCAGCTCCTTCCCTCCACACTCAGTTCTCAGTGGGCCCCAGTGCCAGCACAAGAGGTAATGGGCACCAGCTGGGGCATGAGAAGCTCCATCTGAGGAGAAACTTCTCTGTGTTGAGGGTGGCAGTGCCCTGGAGCAGGCTGCCCAGGGAGGTGCTGGAGTCTCCATCTCTGGAGACTTCCAAGCCCCCCCGCCCTGGCTGTGTTCCTGTGTGACCTGTCCTGGGTCAACCTGCTCCAGAGGTCCTTTCCAACCCCTACCATGCTGTGATGCTCTGACTCCTTCCCCTTCTCTGGCAGCTCAAAGCATTAGGTCCAGGGCACAGAAAGGACCTCAGGGTGGCTGGAGGTAAGGGCTGGGAGGTAGCCAGGCACCTGCTGTTTATCTGTGGCAGGAGGTGAACTCTAATCAGGGCAGGACCAGGCTGCTGCCCACAGCTCCCCCAGCGCTCCCTGGACAGCCTCCTGCCCTGTGCTGCCCAGAGCTAGCCCAGCCTAATCTCCTGATCCCACAGATCCCAGGGCCCCAATCTCCAACCACCTTCTTGGCTGACACCCAGGAGAGGCCTCACGTGTAGCAGCCGAGCTGAGCTGAGCTGACCTGGCTTGGCTGGCAGCCTTCCTCCCCGGAGTCCACCCTCCCCTGCCTGCTCTCCAGCAGCGCCCGGGCGTCCCTCTAGTGGAGCTCCAGGCTGCTGCAAGCACCTCTGGGCTGCTCTGCCTGCAGCTGAGCTGTAGAGCATCACAGAATGGTTTGGGTTGGAGGAGACCTCCCAAGAGCATTCAGTTCAACATCAACCCAGCACCACCGTGGCCACCAAACCCTGTCCCCAGGGGCCATGGCCACAGGTTTGTTGAACACCTCCAGGGCTGGGGACTCCACCACCTCCCTGGGCAGCCTCTGCCAGTCCCTGACCACTCTTGCAGCGAAGAAACTTTTCCTCATCTCCAACCTAAGCTTCCCCTGGGGCAATTTCAGGCCAGTTCCTCTCCATCCCCTGACCCTGGGGAGCAGAGCCCAAGCCCCACCTGGCTCCAGCCCCCTCTGAGGGAGCCGTAGGGGGCAGTGAGGTCTCCCTTCAGCCTCTTCTTCCCCAGGCTGAACGCCCCCCGGCTCCCTCAGCTGTTCTCTGGAGCGCTGTGTGCTTCCTGCTGCCCCTGTCTCTCCTCAGAGCATGTACATCTTCCTCCACACCGTGAAGGGGACTCCTTTTGAGACGCCAGACCAGGGCAGGGCTCGGCTGCTGACGCACTGGGAGCAGATGGACTACGGGGTGCAGTTCACAGCCTCACGCAAGTTCCTGACCATCATGCCCATCGTCCTGTGAGTCCTCACCCCCCACTCAGCTGGCAAACACCCCCAGGCTCCCCCCTGAAAAGCCATTTGGAGGCTGTTAGTGTGGAAAGGGGGTGGGGGTGGGGGGTGAAGCACCTCTTCAGGCCGTGGTGGTGGTCGGTCAGCGGTGAGGCTCAATGGACATGGAAGGGGTTGGGTTGGAAAGGACCTTCAGCATCATCCAGCTCCAAGCCCCTGCCTTAGGCAGGGACACCTCCCACCAGCCCAGGCTGCTCAAGGCCTCATCCAGCCTGGCCTTGAACACCTCCAGGGAGGGGGCAGCCACAGCCTCCCTGTGCCAGTGTCTCCCCAGCCTCACTGTCCAGCATGTCTTCCTCATCTCCAGCCTCCATCTGCCCTCTCCCAGCTCAAATCCATTGCCCCTTACTCTCTCGCTACAAATCCTTGCAGCAAGTCCCTCCCCAGCTCTCCTGTAGCCTCCTTGAGGTACTGGAAGGCTGCTCTAAGGTCTCCCTGGAGCCTTCTCCTCCCCAGGCTGAACAACCCCAAGCTCTTCGGGGTCTTTTCCAGCCGCAACACTTCCGATCCCTTTGGGGCAGCTGCTCACCACTGCTGCCGTCCCGGCAAGCGCAACACCCTGACCATTATTCCCCCCTGTGTCTTTTTTCCCTTCCCCCCTCCTATCCCAGGTATTTCCTCACCAGCTTTTACACCAAGTATGACAGGATACACTTTGTCATCAACACCATCTCCCTGATGAGCGTCCTGATCCCCAAGCTGCCGCAGCTGCACGGCGTCCGCATCTTCGGCATCAACAAGTACTGAACCCGGAGCCCGAGGGAAGAGGAGCAGGGGAAGCTCCTTTCTCTTCCCCCACCACCCTGCCCTACCATCCTGGCTCCTCCTCAGCCCTGCACACACTGGGATTGAACCTCACAAGCAGCTGTTCCAGGCAGCACCTGGCAGCCACACGCCGCATGCTGGCTCCTCCTGCCCAGCCGAGCCACGGCCAGCCCCGGGGTAGAGTTTAGCGCGGAGCAGGATGCGACCTCCAGGCTGGGTCTCCTTCTCCTCCCAGCCTCCATCACTAGGTGCAGATAGCACTGAGACTTTGAGGTACAACGAGGGGGAATCCATCTCAGAGCCTGGAGGAAGAGAAGAGGGATTGAGGTGGGGGGGTGGGGGGGGTGGGAAAGCTTTTCTTAGTGCTGGTACTATTGCTGTGGTAAATGCACTTTACAGTAGAGCTCCCGTGCCGAAGCTTGGTGCTTTAAAGCAGTTTAGGTGAGGGAAAATCCAAAGGGATGCAGCCAGACTTGCCCCAAAACCTTGATTGTTTTGGGGGCAGGCTGAGTTCCTTTTCTTTTTATCCTTGTTTCCTGGGGTTGGGGGTGGGGGGAGAGGGGGGGGGAAGAGAAGGACTGACTGGGACACCACCGAGGGAGGAAGTTCCTTCGCTCCAGGTAGCACCAACCTGTGTCCTGCCGGTGCTGCCTGTGGGGCTCAGGAAGGAGGGGAACACAGCCCAGGACCTCCTCCTCCTCCTCCTCCTCCTCCTTTTCAGCTTGGACCCACATTTCTGGGGCAAAAACCTCGCTCCCCACCCCCAAGCCCCTCATTGTTGTTTTGTGTTTTAAGCACACTCCAAGCAGTGCAGTGCTTGGGTTAAGGGCTGCAGGTTGTGTTTGGTGATCGACCACAACCAGCACTGAGCTCCTCGGGAACACGGAGCAGGGGAGGCCCTGAAGGCTGAGGGACTGTAACTGAGGGTTTGGGGTTCTTTTTTCCCCCCCCTACCTCAGTCCAGCTCCTTGGTTGCTTCAGTCTGCCTGCATGTTCCTGGGACTTGCCAGTGGACTTCACTCTGGCTCCAGGCTCCATTGATTTGGTGCCACCTGAAGCCTGTCGCTCAGCTCCACGCACAAGCCCTGCAGCAGCAGCAGCAGCAGCAGCAGCCCTGAGGGGGGAGCAGCACCAGGCTGAGCTCCCAACCAGAGATTCTTTTACTCTAGGAACACAATTCAGCCTTTCCCCCCACCCCCCTAAAATTGTCACCTGAATAAAGCAGGTTCAGCTCTCCTGGCTGAGACAGCTTCCTGCTGTTTCTCCTCAGGCCAGCTGTGGCTTTGCTGTCGCAGTGCTTCCATCATCTTCCTTGGGTAGAGACACCTTCCAGTGCTGGTCTTTTGGGCCTGCATTAGCCCCTTCTAGCTTTAGAGGCCACAGTTGGACACTGCTGAGTTGTTTTGCTGGTCTGAGCACAGGCCATGGGTGGGGGAAGGTGAGGGCTGTGTGGATCTTGTGCTGCTCCAGGTGTCCTTGCCGGTGAGCTCAGGCTCCCCCCGGGGGCTGCTGCAGGGCAGGGAGCACTCAGCACACCTCAGAGGGCTGCTGGAAGGCAGAGAGTCAGAACAACTGCTGGGGAAAGGGCAACCAGAACCAAAAAGGGGGAGAAGGCAGCAAGGAGTCTGGCTGGCTGCTGAGGCTGTTCCCCAGCAAGGGGCTTTGGCAGTTTGCTTGCTGGGTGTGGGGAGGTGAAACCTTTCCAGCCCCACACAAGGACTGCTGCTGAATTCAGGTACTAGGTGCCCTGAAGCTGAGGTAGCCTTGGAGCTACTGGACAATGACTTTGGAAATAGGTTTCTCTTGTTTTCAAAGCAGAGAGACTTCAGCAATCAGCTTGGACATGGACAGTGCCAGTCCCCAGAGTGCTGCCCTCCCAGGTGGGGCTCTGGGGACAGAGATTGATGTGGGGAGAAGAGGAGGGGGAAGCCAAACCCTGCTTGTAACAGAGAGCTGCTGCTGTGCCTGAAACCATCCCTCCTGCAGAGGCAGAGGCACAGTGCTGACCTCTTGCACTCAGAGCAGGTTTGGTTATCTTCAGTGGGAGCAGAAGCTGAAGGTCAAGGCCAGCTCAGCTCCACGGAGTCCAGCACTCCACAGCTTCCTCCAAAGCCTGAGCTGAGGGTTTGGGGATGTCTGGGGTTTGGGTTTGGTTTCTTTCTGTGCTGTTAACTGACACTGGGGACACCTGATCCTGTTTGGCTGAATTATAGAGCAGCTGTAAAACAGACCAGGACCAGAAATGGCCCCAACAGGGCAGGTTCCAACGCCTGAAGGGCTCAAAGCTGTTAGGCAAAGCCTTAATCCTAACAGGAAGCTTTTCTGCTGTAAGCTTGTTCACACTGCAATGATGACCAGGAGCCATCAGACTGCTGGGGGTCCCAGGGCAGAGGACATGACTGCAACACAGCTTTGCCATCAGGGCTTAACTCAGAGTCACAAAGGCTCATCCAATCAAGGGAAACAGAAGGGAAGAGGTGAAGAAGTTGGGAGAGGAGAGAGAGAGAGGTGAAGGAAGAGTTTGTGTTAAGGATGGAGGCTGACAGTTGGCTCCAGCAGATTAACAATTAGCTGAACAATTCTGTGTCTGATGGCACTTGCCCTCCCCAGCACCCCACCTCCCCCCCAGAACCCCACTTTCTACCCCAGAACCCCACTTTCCACCCCCCAGGACCTCCCCTCCCCCTAGGATCCCATCTTGGAGGTCAGCATCAGAACTAATCAAAGCAGCCAAGAGCCCCCCAGATGATGCTCCTTAAACCACAGCTGCTGCTTGTCTAGGAGCACCTGAGGTAGCTCTGGCTGTTGGGTGCTGCTGGGCTCAGTGGGGGGTTTGTGGCTCCTTCCAGTTGGTGTCCCAGAGGCTGGGAGGTCTCAGCTCAGTTTCCAGCTGCCTGTGGTGGTGTGGAAGGAGCAGTGCTGAGTGTCCTGGCAGTCTGCACTGCCCTGGTTTGGGTTTGTTAAATGCAGGTGGAAGTGAGTTCAGCACTGGAAGGCTGAGCTGGCCCAGGGTGCAGCCCCAGCCCCCTCCTGGGCTACCTCACTCCTGAGAAGGGCCAGCAGGACACCAGGGGCAGGCTGAGGGGGGCTCAGCCGTGGGCCTGCAGCGGTGTGAGGGAGATCCTCAGCAGGGAGAGGCACAGAGCATGAGCACAGAGACTGCTCAGCCCTTCTCTGAGGCTCTGGGAGCTTCTCCAGGTGCCTGTGGGAAGGAGAGAGTTGGCTGTCACTGATTTTCAGGGGGATTTGGATCACACCTGAGAGGTTTTCCTCTCCCAACTGTGAGCAACACCAGGAGGAGGATTAGAGGTGGGCTCCATCCTGGGACCAAGAAACAGTCAGTGGGTAGGGAGGGCACTGAAAAGGCCTGGCTCTGTTGTTCTGCCAGGAGTGCTGAAGGAGGAGAAGAGCCTCTGCAAAGCTCCACTTGAGCTGCTCCCAGGCACTGGCAGAAGCCATCCCCCTGCCCCACACTCTCCTGGGCAAAGCCCCCTCCAGAGCAGCAAAGCCAGGACGCAGTGGAGC
Organism: Melanerpes formicivorus; assembly: GCF_026170545.1. Classification (NCBI taxonomy): domain Eukaryota; kingdom Metazoa; phylum Chordata; class Aves; order Piciformes; family Picidae; genus Melanerpes; species Melanerpes formicivorus. The sequence goes on along the minus strand of NW_027142464.1, from coordinate 1,363,028 downwards.
CCTGGCAGCCTCCAAAGCAGGGATCCTGCCCCCCTGATCCCTTCCCCACAGCCAGCCAGGAAAGTACAACCACCCAACCACACCAGAAAGCCTCCCACCAGGGCACAGGCAAAGCCTGAGGGCTGAGGCTGCTTCACTCCTGGGTACTTCTGGGGCGGTTTTAACCATTCTTGAGTGTGCTTGGTGTACAGTGGCAGCACAGAGCTGGCCCCTTGGAGGGGAGCCAGCAGCTGCTTATCTTCTCTGACACAGGACTCTTTCTGATGGGGGCTTTTAGGTGCCTTTTATCTCGGGCCTAAAGCCTCTTTGGAGCATGCAGAAGCGTTGGTGGCAACCTCTCCTCCTTGGAGCAGTGCTGGAGCCTGACCTGAGCTGGGGTTTGGGTTTGGGGCTGGCTGGGGGTTTTTGCCCTCTTTTTATTATCATTCTCCTGATCAAAGGGAGGTGCTGAGGTTGTGCAGAGGTTGAGGCTTGGGTGGTTTGGGTTTTTCCCCTCCCTCAGTGGCCCTTCTTTTGCTGTGTCTGCAGAAGTCTCCCCTAGAGAACTTTCTACCAGAGAAGTGTGAATATTTTTATTACTCCTTTGTACAGTATTCTAAGAGAGAACTAATAAAGTATTCATGTAAAAACCTCTCTCTGAGGCCTCTGCCTTGCCCCTGGGGCTGCTCCCTGCTGTTAGAAGCAAGCTGCAGAAGGAGGCTGAGGGGCTGGGAGCAGCTCTGGGAGGAGGGGGGTGGGGAGAGGTGGAATCATAGAATCAAGAAGGTTGGAAAAGACCTCAAAGGTCAGTTGAGGCTAAAGAAGAGCAGCCTGGGGGGGGGGTAACTGATCAATGCTTCAAGGGTGGGTGGCAGGAGGGGGAGGGGGAGGCACATGAGAGGCTCCTTCTGAAGGTGAGGAGGAGCTTCTTGAACTGAAGGCTGCTGGAGCAGGCTGCCCAGGTTGGTGCTGGAGCCTCCATCCCCTCACACAGAAGCAGCTTCTCCTCGGGTCCAGAGGGAAGCTCCTGGGCTGCAGTTTGTGCCCTTGTCCCTGGGCACCACTGAACGAAAGCAAAACCACCCCCAGAGCGAAACCCAGGGGGCAGGAGGGCCCCAGCTGACGGCAGCCAGCCCTGCCGGCTTCCCCTCTCCCTTGCCACACTCACTCAGGGCAGCAACAGCCACCCTGGGCCAGCAGAGCTGCACCAGGCTCTGCCCTGCGCTGCCCTCCTCCGGCAGCTGCTTCCGGCGCCGGCGGCAGGGGCCGGGCGGAGAGTTCCGAGGCCACTTCCCTGCGGAGCACGGAGCTGCCCCGAGCCTTGGGCCGGCGCAGAGGGGAGCCCAGGCACTCGCCCAGGCAAGTACAGCCTCAGGAGCTGGTGGGAGGCAATGAGAGCTGGGAGCAGGGGGGGCTGGAAGGTGTTCTGGGGGGAGGGTTCTCTCTTTTGGGAGTCTTCCCCCCGAGCGAGTCCTGGGGGTGCTGCTGGAAGGATCCTGTGCTCCACGCCCCGGCCTGGGGCTGCCCCTGCAAGGATCAGCCCGAGTCAGACGGCTGGGGAGCTGCAGGGAGGGGAGACACTGCCCTGCCGGCTCCTCTGAGCCCAGCCGGGGAGCAGGCTGCCCAGAGAGGTTGTGGAGAGCTTCCAACCCCCCCCCGGGCACTGTGCCCCTGGGCAAGCTGCTGGGGGAGCCCTGCTGGGGCAGGGGGGGTTGGAGTGGGTGAGCTCCAGGGGTCCCTTCCAGCCCCTCCACGCCGGGGGGCTGGGCTCAGCACCTCCTCTGCGGCCAGAGCTGGGGGAGGAGGGTGCAGAGCTGCCTTCTCTCCTCCCCCCACCCACAGTTAAGCTCAGGAAGGTTCTTCCCCTGCAGCTCCAAGCTCCCCATCACACCTTCCCCAGGAGAAGCAACCCTGAGCTGCTGGGGCACAGACATAAGCCACAGGAGGAAACCCAACAGCAGTTTGGTTTCCTCCTCTTCCAGAGCCTGCTCTGCTCTGCAGGGGCCAGAGGCAGAGACCCCTCAGGACCCCCCCAGAGCCCAGCTGGGGTTGGGCTTTGGGGAGAAGTCTGTCATGGAATACATTTCTGACTTCCTGCCCCCCACCCACGGCTCAGGCTCAGCAATTTCACTTCCCTTCAGCAAGGCCTGGACAAAAGCAGCTCAAAGTGAGTCCCAGATGCCCTCCTGCCCGCCAGGAGCAAGGGCCACAGGGAGAGAGGAAGCAGCAGAAACCAGCAGGAAGCTGCTCAAGCTGTTTGCCTTCCAAACCTCTACCAGAGCAAGGTGGCCCTGGCAGAGCCTCTGCTCAGCTCAGAGCTGCTCCTGGGTGTCCCCCCCCAGCACTTCCCTGAGGTCCTTCTCGACCTGGGCAGCCCAGAACCGGACCCAGGACTCCAGCTGGGGCCTGCCCAGGGCAGAGCAGAGGATCAGGAGAAGCTCCTTCAGCCTGCTGCCCACACTCCTCCTCTTGATGACCCCCAGGATGGCCTTGGCCCCCAGGGCCCCCAGGGCATCCTGCTGGCTCCTGAGCTCCCTGCTGGCTCCTGAGCACCCTGCTGGCTCCTGAGCTCCCTGCTGGTTCCTGAGCTCCCTGCTGGTTCCTGAGCATCCTGCTGGTTCCTGAGCATCCTGCTGGTTCCTGAGCACCCTGCTGGCTCCTGAGCACCCTGCTGGCTCCTGAGCTCCCTGCTGGCTCCTGAGCGCCCTGCTGGCTCCTGAGCACCCTGCTGGCTCCTGAGCGCCCTGCTGGTTCCTGAGCATCCTGCTGGTTCCTGAGCATCCTGCTGGTTCCTGAGCTCCCTGCTGGCTCCTGAGCGCCCTGCTGGTTCCTGAGCATCCTGCTGGTTCCTGAGCACCCTGCTGGTTCCTGAGCTCCCTGCTGGCTCCTGAGCACCCTGCTGGTTCCTGAGCTCCCTGCTGGCTCCTGAGCGCCCTGCTGGCTCCTGAGCGCCCTGCTGGCTCCTGAGCACCCTGCTGGCTCCTGAGCTCCCTGCTGGCTCCTGAGCATCCTGCTGGCTCCTGAGCTCCCTGCTGGCTCCTGAGCGCCCTGCTGGCTCCTGAGCGCCCTGCTGGCTCCTGAGCTCCCTGCTGGCTCCTGAGCATCCTGCTGGTTCCTGAGCTCCCTGCTGGCTCCTGAGCGCCCTGCTGGCTCCTGAGCGCCCTGCTGGCTCCTGAGCACCCTGCTGGCTCCTGAGCACCCTGCTGGCTCCTGAGCATCCTGCTGGCTCCTGAGCTCCCTGCTGGCTCCTGGGCACACTGCTGGCTCCTGGGCACCCTGCTGGCTCCTGAGCACCCTGCTGGCTCCTGAGCTCCCTGCTGGTTCCTGAGCATCCTGCTGGTTCCTGAGCTCCCTGCTGGCTCCTGGGCACACTGCTGGCTCCTGGGCACCCTGCTGGCTCCTGAGCACCCTGCTGGTTCCTGAGCTCCCTGCTGGTTCCTGAGCATCCTGCTGGTTCCTGAGCTCCCTGCTGGCTCCTGGGCACACTGCTGGCTCCTGGGCACCCTGCTGGCTCCTGAGCACCCTGCTGGTTCCTGAGCTCCCTGCTGGCTCCTGAGCATCCTGCTGGTTCCTGAGCTCCCTGCTGGCTCCTGGGCACACTGCTGGCTCCTGGGCACCCTGCTGGCTCCTGAGCACCCTGCTGGTTCCTGAGCTCCCTGCTGGTTCCTGAGCATCCTGCTGGTTCCTGAGCTCCCTGCTGGCTCCTGGGTACCCTGCTGGCTCCTGGGCACCCTGCTGGCTCCTGAGCACCCTGCTGGTTCCTGAGCTCCCTGCTGGTTCCTGAGCATCCTGCTGGTTCCTGAGCTCCCTGCTGGCTCCTGGGTACCCTGCTGGCTCCTGAGCTCCCTGCTGGCTCCTGGGCACACTGCTGGCTCCTGAGCTCCCTGCTGGCTCCTGAGCACCCTGCTGGCTCCTGGGCACCCTGCTGGCTCCTGAGCATCCTGCTGGCTCCTGAGCTCCCTGCTGGCTCCTGGGCACCCTGCTGGCTCCTGAGCTCCCTGCTGGATCCTGGGCACCCTGCTGGCTCCTGGGCACCCTGCTGGCTCCTGAGCTCCCTGCTGGATCCTGGGCACCCTGCTGGTTCCTGAGCTCCCTGCTGGCTCCTGAGCACCCTGCTGGCTCCTGAGCACCCTGCTGGCTCCTGAGCATCCTGCTGGCTCCTGGGCACCCTGCTGGCTCCTGAGCTCCCTGCTGGTTCCTGAGCACCCTGCTGGCTCCTGAGCTCCCTGCTGGCTCCTGAGCACCCTGCTGGCTCCTGGGCACCCTGCTGGTTCCTGGGCATCCTGCTGGCTCCTGAGCATCCTGCTGGCTCCTGGGCACACTGCTGGCTCCTGGGCATCCTGCTGGCTCCTGAGCTCCCTGCTGGCTCCTGGGCACACTGCTGGCTCCTGAGCTCCCTGCTGGCTCCTGGGCACACTGCTGGCTCCTGAGCTCCCTGCTGGCTCCTGAGCACCCTGCTGGCTCCTGAGCTCCCTGCTGGCTCCTGAGCTCCCTGCTGGCTCCTGAGCACCCTGCTGGTTCCTGAGCATCCTGCTGGCTCCTGGGCACCCTGCTGGCTCCTGAGCTCCTGCTGGCTCCTGAGCATCCTGCTGGCTCCTGAGCTCCCTGCTGGTTCCTGGGTACCCTGCTGGCTCCTGAGCTCCCTGCTGGCTCCTGGGCACACTGCTGGCTCCTGAGCTCCCTGCTGGCTCCTGAGCACCCTGCTGGCTCCTGGGCACACTGCTGGCTCCTGGGCACACTGCTGGCTCCTGAGCATCCTGCTGGTTCCTGGGCACCCTGATGGCCAGCAGGACTCTCAGGTCCACTTCCCTAGAGCTGCTTTCAGCCCCCAGCCTGCCCTGAGCCCTGGGGCTGTTCCTCCCCAGATGCAGAACTTGTCCCTAGCTGCTGCCCTGCCAGCCCTGCAGCCTCTCCAGCTCAGTCCTTGTGCTGCTGGGGCCTCAGGGGAGCTCACTGTCCATCTGGACAGGTTCTCCCTCACTGATGCCTCTTGCTCCAACCTTGGGATCACAATGAAGTAATTTTGCTTCTCCCCTCTCAGGCTCTTTCCCTCAGGCACAGCCAGCCCCAGCAGGATGTTTAAGAAGGTCACCCAGTCCATAGTGAACCAGCTGGATCCAGGGGGAGACCTGGTCCCAGTTCACAGCATCCTGGACCATGAGCACTTCCAACCCCTCTGCCTAGTGAGGAGGAAGAGGAAAGCCATGTTCCAGCCATCCCCCTGCTACAGACAGACCTGGTACAGGCTGGAGGATGTGCTGCTGCCTGCAGGAGCTGACAACAGCTCAGGTAGAGGCCCCAGGGGCCACCCTCTCCCCAGACACAGCCCTCTGGGTCACTTGGGCCTCCCCCTTCTACCACGGGGTCCTGGGCAGCCTGAGCTAATAGAGGACACTGGTGCAGGGTCCCTGCTTCCCAGTGGAGCTGCTCAGGGCTCCCAGCAGTTCACAGTCCAAAGAACCACCAGTGACAAGGTGGATGGGAGCCTGAACATCAACATTGACTCCACCAACATGGAGGTCAGAGGAGCTGCCTCCTCCTCCAAAGGGTGGACCATCAAGCTGCAGAAGAACCACATCCCAGTGCCACAGCTGGAGGCAGTGAAAGCAGAGAGGTAAGGCAGAGCCCCCTGTGCCCCCTCCTGCAGCCCAGGCCAGCCCCATGGCCCCCCAACAGCCAAGCTGAGTCCAACAAGAGGCCAAGGGGCACAAAGTGGAGCCCAGGAGGCTGCAGCTGAGCAGGAGGAGAAAGCTGTTTGGTGTGAGGCTGCTGGAGGCCTGCAGCAGGCTGCCCAGAGAGGTTGTGGAGAGCTCCCAACCCCCTCCCTGGGCACTGTGCTGCTGTGGGAGCCCTGCTGGAGCAGGGGGGAAAGGACAGGAGAATCACAGCCCATTTTCTGCGCCCCCCCCCCCCCAGCCCCTACTCCTGTGGTATTTATTGCGCAGGGACATGGTTCAGTGGTGACCTTGCATGGCTAGGGCAAAGGCTGGGCTGGGGCAGAGGTTGGGCTGGGGCAGAAGAGGTTGGGCTGGGGCAGAAGAGGTTGGGCTGGGGCAGAAGAGGTTGGGCTGGGGCAGAAGAGGTTGGGCTGGGGCAGAAGAGGTTGGGCTGGGGCAGAAGAGGTTGGGCTGGGGCAGAAGAGGTTGGGCTGGGGCAGAAGAGGTTGGGCTGGGGCAGAAGAGGTTGGGCTGGGGCAGAAGAGGTTGGGCTGGGCTGGGACAGAGGAGGTTGGGCTGGGGCAGAGGTTGGGCTGGGCTGGGGCAGAGGTTGGGCTGGGCTGGGGCAGAGGTTGGGTTGGGCTGGGGCAGAGGTTGGGCTGGGCTGGGGCAGAGGTTGGGCTGGGCTGGGGCAGAGGTTGGGCTGGGCTGGGGCAGAGGTTGGGCTGGGGCAGAGGTTAGGTTGGGCTGGGGCAGAGGTTAGGTTGGGCTGGGGCAGAGGTTGGGTTGGGCTGGGGCAGGGGCTGGGCTGGGCTGGGCTGGGGCAGGGGCTGGGCTGGGGCAGGGGTTGGGATCCTCTTCTGGACCAGCAGGAAGGACACAAGCAAGAAGCTTCTGACCCTGAGCAGCCTCAGAGCCCGGACACTGCACCCTTCTCCCTTCCAGGAAGGTGAACATGGAGCACTCCTTCATCCAGCAGCTGCAGAGGGCAGGCCAGGACCTGTATGTGGTCCATGAGTCCCTGGAGACCTCGGAGGAGGCCAACTGCCAGGAGTCCGCCGCGGCCGCCGGCAGCCTCCTGGCCCAGCTCTACGCCAAGTTCTGTGCCAAGGTTTGCTTCCCCCCTCGGGCTCAGGGCTGCCCTCCTGGCACCCAGCCCTGCCACCAGCAGTGCTGTCCTTGTGCAGGGCACCTGGGAGAGCAAGCAAAGCATCACCATCCCCAAGGGCTGCACCCTGGCTTTCAAGGCCCTGCAGCTGGCCATCACCGACGGCCCCTGGGGTAAGCGCCTGGCAGCAGCCCCCAGGGGGGGAAACCACACTGTGAGGCCTCCCCCAGCCTCATGGCCACCCTGAGGCCATCTGCATGCAGGGCCAGGGGACAGGAGGAGGGGAAATGGCCTGAAAGCAGCAGGGGAGGGTCAGGCTGGAGGTGAGGAAAGCTCTCTGTGCCTGGGGCTGGCACAGGCTGCCCGGGCAGGGGCTGGGGGGCTCCACCTCTGCTTGAGGGTGACCCTGCTCTGGCCTTGCTGGGAGGGTGAGAGATGTCCCTGCTCACTGCAGGGCGGGCTGGGCACACCTTGGAGGCTCCCTCCCAGCCTCTGTGAGGTGTCCTGGGTCAGCTCCTCCTGCTCTCCCTGCAGACCTGAAGTACGTCCCAGGGGGGAAGGCCTCCACGTTTGTGTCTGACAGCACCAGGCCACCGCAGGACCACAGCAGACGTCACTCCCCCAGGGGTAAAAAGACACCTTTCAGAGCCATACTAAGTACCCAGGGCTCTGTGGATCCACCTGAGGAAGGACAACCACCCTGCCCTGACCTCCACTTTGTTCTTGGTATGCTCTAAGACCTAAGCTGAGAGAGCTCCTGGTGGGGCCACCCAGCCCAGACTGATTCTTGGACTCCTCCTGCTCTGCAGCCCCAGCAGCAGGAAGATTTGAGGACCTGAAGGCAGAAGTCCAAAGGAGCTGTGGAGCTCTCCTGCCAGTGGCTCTTCAGCTGCCTGCCACGTTTCTGAAGGCCATCAAAGCTGTGATGAGAGACAGGAAGCTCTTTGAAGAGCTGAGCCACAAAGTAAGTCAGGCTCTCTGCACTGCCAGGAGGTGCAGAGGCATCCCTGCTCCTGCCCAAGGAGTCTCCTCTCCTGTGCCACATCAGCCCCAGAGTCCTCCCCTGGCCACATCATAGTATCATTATTCAGGGTTGCAAGGCACCACAAGGATCAGCTAGTTCCAACCCCCCTGCCATGGGCAGGGACACCCCACACTAGATCAGGCTGGCCAGAGCCTCAGCCAGCCTGGGCTTAAACACCTCCAGGGCTGGGGCCTCAACCACCTCCCTGGACAACCCATTCCAGGGTTTCACCACTCTCATGGGGAAGAATCTCCTCACATGCAGCTTAAATCTCCCCACCTCCAGTTTCATTCCATTCCCCCTAGTCCTATCACTGCCTGAGATCCTGAGCACTCCCTCCCCAGCCTTCCTGTAGCCCCCTTCAGATCCTGGAAGGCCACAATGAGGTCACCTCAGAGCCTTCTCTTCTGCAGACTGAACAGCCCCAGCTCCTTCAGTCTGTCCTCACAGCAGAGCAGCTCCAGCCCTCTGCTCATCCTCCTGGCCCTGCTCTGGACACCTTCCAGCACCTCCACATCCCTCTTGTAATAGGGGCTCCAGAACTGGAGGCAGTACTCCAGGTGGGGTCTCCCCAGAGCTGAGCAGAGCGGGAGGATCACCTCCCTTGCCCTGCTGGCCACACTTCTCCTGATGCAGCCCAGGTTCTGCTTGGCTTTCTGGGCTGCAAGTGCAGACTGAGAGCTCCTGGTGAGCTTCTCCTCCCCCAGCACCCCCAAGGCTCTCTCCTCAGGGCTGCTTTCCAGCCAGTCCCTGCCCAGCCTGGATTTGTGCCTGGGGTTGCCTCCACCCAGCTGCAGGACCCTGCCCTTGCTCTTGTTGAACCTCCTGAGGCTGGCTTGTGCCCACCTCTCCAGCCTGCCCAGCTCCCTCTGGATGGATCCCTTCCCTCCAGCTGTCTGCTGCACCACACAGCTTGGTGCCATCAGCAAACCTGCTGAGGGTGCACTCAGTGCCACTGTCCATGGCACCCACAGAGATGTTGAACAAGACAGGTCCCAGGACTGATCCCTGAGGGACTCTGCTTGTCCCTGGCCTCCACTGGGACATGGAGCCATAGACAGCCACTCTTTGGGTGCAGCCATCTCTCTGGTCTCCAGCACCACACAGAGAAGGTGGTGCCCAGGACAGAGCCCAGCAGATGGACCTGGAGGCCAAAGCCACTTCCATTTGATGCCCTGACTGGAGCTGCTGTGGCTGCCAAAGCCTCCCTGGCAGCCAAATGAGGACCTGAGGAAGGGGAATCACAGACTCCATGCCCAGAAGGGACCAGCAGCCTCTGAAATCCTGACCCTTCTCTTTCTTCCCCCCCCCCCCAGATGGATGCAGTTCTGGGTGGAGCTGACAGCAGTGAGCTGCAAACAGCAAGCTCAGAGTTAGAAGAGCTGCTGAGCATCTTCCAGCACTCCTCAGGACACTCCAGGCTGGCAGGAGCCCTTGCCTACACTCTGGATGCTTTGGAAGGTGAGCTTGGGCCTGTCCCTTGAGCACAGAACTCCAGCAGCAGAGGTCAAGAAGATTCCCCCCAGCAGGGCTGGCAGAGTGAGGCACTGGCAGAGGAGCTGCAGGAAGCCCTTCCTTAGAGGGTGGGAGGGAAGGGGAGTTCAGTGCTCCCCAGGGGCCAGGACTGGGCCCAGTCTGGTGCAGCAGCATCAGTGACCTGCTGAAGGGACAGAGTGGAGCCTCAGGCAGTCTGCTGGTGGGAGGTGGGAGGAGTGGCTGCCAGCCCACCAGGCTGTGCTGCCATCCAGCAAGACCTGGGCAGGCTGCAGAGTTGAGAGGGACCACACCAAGCTCAAGGAGGGCAAGGGCAGGGTCCTGCTCCTGGGGGTGGGGAATAACCTCCTGCACCAGGACAGGGGGGGACTGAGCCTCCCCTCAGCCTGCACTGGGACCATCTGAAGAGCTTCTGACCAGGCAGACAGGCAGTGGGGCAGCCCTCCCATCCCACCAGCAGCCCCTGGCACACTGGAGGAGCTCTTCTGGTCCAAAGCTGCTTTCATTTCACAGAGCTAACAGAGGATCAGCTGCTGCTGCTGCTGGAGGCCCTGGACAAGGAGATGGTGTCCCAGCAGCTCGAGCTGGTGAGGGAACACACATCACTGGGGCTCCAGCTGAAGGGGCAGGGGGGGTGGGATGCCAAGTAAAGCAACACTTAGGTGGTGTTGAAGGTAGTGGAAGGGTTCAAGGCCAGGTGGGATGAGGCCTTGAGCACCCTGTTGGGAGCAGAAGGTGTCCCTGCCCATAGCAGGGGGGTTGGAGTTGGATGAGCTTCTGATCTTCCTCCCAACCCAAACCACTCTGTGACCTCTGGACACACCAAGTCCACCAGAAACTGGGAAGAGGATGCAGAGGAGCACAATAATCCTTCAGTGAGAGCAGTCCCCCACAGCAATGGGGACTGCCTGATGCACTTGCAAAGCCACTGAAGCACCTCCCAAGTCCCAGAGGTCATTTCTTTAATGCCTTCCACAGCTGGGAGCATGAAGACACTGACCTGGCTTTGCCTCTTCTTGCTGTGTAGGTTTCAGGCATCCTGGCACAGGAGGGGACCTGGAGGCCTTTCAACATGGCCAACTTCTTGAGCTCCTTCTCCCAGGAGGAACAGGCACTGCTCACAGCCATGGCTGAGGGGAGTGGGGTGGCACTGCAGGAGGATGGATCTGCTGTCTTGCCAGAAGAAGCCTTCCCAGCCCTGGCAGCCCTGTATGCATCCCTTTATGTCCTTGACCTTCTGAGCAACTGAGCCCAGGCTGTGGCCTGATGTAAAGGCCAGCAGCACAGCTGAAAGCCTCTGACTGCAATCCAGCTTCTCTGCTCTTCACCCCTCCCCAGGTGACAGCCTCCCTGCTCATGCTCAGTGCTGCTTTGTAGTGAGTGAGGGCAACAGACTCGAGGCAAGAGAGCTCCTTAGGGAAAGCAGAGGATAGAAACCAAACCTGAGCCTCCTCTCCCCCTGTGTGAATGCAGAGTGGCATTCCCTCATCCAGCAGCCCAAAGAGAGTGCAGGGGGCAGGCTTGGGGCTGTGTGAGCCTGGATCTGCTCACAAGCATCAGCACAGAGCTGCTCCAGGGCTCAGCAGGGCAGCCAAGGAGCCCAGCAGCAGGGCGGGCAGCCAAGGAGCCCGGCAGCAGGGCGGGCAGCCAAGGAGCCCGGCAGCAGGGCAGCCAAGGAGCCCAGCAGCAGGGCGGGCAGCCAAGGAGCCCGGCAGCAGGGCGGGCAGCCAAGGAGCCCAGCAGCAGGGCAGCCAAGGAGCCCGGCAGCAGGGCAGCCAAGGAGCCCAGCAGCAGGGCGGGCAGCCAAGGAGCCCAGCAGCAGGGCGGGCAGCCAAGGAGCCCAGCAGCAGGGCGGGCAGCCAAGGAGCCCGGCAGCAGGGCGGGCAGCCAAGGAGCCCGGCAGCAGGGCGGGCACACAAGGAGCCCAGCAGCAGGGCGGGCACACAAGGAGCCCGGCAGCAGGGCAGCCAAGGAGCCCGGCAGCAGGGCAGCCAAGGAGCCCGGCAGCAGGGCAGGCACACAAGGAGCCCGGCAGCAGGGCAGCCAAGGAGCCCGGCAGCAGGGCGGGCACACAAGGAGCCCGGCAGCAGGGCGGGCACACAAGGAGCCCGGCAGCAGGGCGGGCACACAAGGAGCCCGGCAGCAGGGCGGGCAGACAAGGAGCCCAGCAGCAGGGCGGGCACACAAGGAGCCCAGCAGCAGGGCAGCCAAGGAGCCCAGCAGCAGGGCGGGCAGCCAAGGAGCCCGGCAGCAGGGCGGGCACACAAGGAGCCCGGCAGCAGGGCACACAAGGAGCCCGGCAGCAGGGCGGGCAGCCAAGGAGCCCGGCAGCAGGGCGGGCAGCCAAGGAGCCCGGCAGCAGGAATGCCCTGAGCCTGCTCAACCTCTGCCACTCACCTGTGGCTCGGGGAGCTGCTGAATGGCAGAAGTCTGAGGGATGCCAGGAGCCTTCGTGAGGCACAGGGGTGAAAGGGCATCTGCAGCACAGCCCCCGGGGAGGGAGGCGGGGGGGAATGGAGGGACGTGCCTCGCCTCAGGGTGAGCTGACAGACACCTCGGTGGCTGCTCGGGGAATAAAGAGAAGCGTTCCTTAGCCAGCACCTCCTCACTGTTTAACCAGGTTCTCAGTGGTGCTGCCTGGCTGGAGGCCCCAGCGCCCCCCTGGGCTACAGCCCTGGATCCTCTCAGGCCTGAGGCCCCCAGCCGGCCCCGAGGCCCCCAGTCCTGGATCCTCTCAGGCCCCGAGGCCCCCAGCCGGCCCGAGGCCCCCTCGGCAAGGGGCAGCGCTGCTCACCTGGCCGCTCACCAATGGCTGCGGGGGTCACCGCCAGGACGAGGGCCCTGGCCGTGCTGTGCCCCAGCGATGAGGGGAGCCCACAGGCGGCGGGGGCCGGGGCCCAGAGGCGGCGGGGCCGGGCCCGGGGCCCACAGGAGGGGCGGGAGCCGGGGCGCATGCGCAAGGGCCTCGCACCTCTGCTCGGCGCGGCCGGCGGGAAGCGACTGCGCATGCGCCGAGCGGCGGGCGGGAAGGGCCGAGCGACGGGCGGAAATCCCTGAGCGCCTGTCGGAAACACCCGAGAGCCTGTACGGAACTACCCGAGCGGCCGCGGCGGGGAGGAGCCGACAGGTGGCGGTTCGCTCGGCGCTCGGCTGCGCGGGCCTGGCGGTGTAGGCCGGGCTGGGCGGGCGCGGCTGGTCGTGCCTGGGCTCCCGGCGTGCCCCGCGGTTGTTGCAGTGTCACGGCCGGCCCGGCGCGCCCCGGCCATGAAGCAGGAGGGCGCCTCCCGCCGCCGCGGCGACAAGGCCAAGGCCCCCCCCGAGGGGCCGCCGCCGGCACCTCCCGACGTGGAGATGCAGGAGGAGGCGGCGGCGACGACGACGGCGGCGGCCGCGGAAACGGCTGGGGAAAAGCAGCCGCAGAGAGAGCTCGACGCCATCACGTTGGAAGGTGAAGGGGGGGGGGGGGGCGGGTTGAAGGGAATGGGAGGGCACCGGAGAGGGGTCCCTGCCGTGGGAGGTAGCGGGGAGGGGTCTTGGGGTGGAGGTGGGAGATGAGGGAGCCCGGAGAGGAGGGTCTCTGGGGCGGGAGGGGGCGAGGATCTGCTGAGGGCTCATGGCGGAGAGCGGGACCCAGACCGGGCCGGGGTGGGGGGGGTTCTGGGAAAGGTCTCTGTAGGAAAGGGTCTGGGGGAAGAGGGGAGGAAGAGGGGAGTCCAGTGAGCCCCGGCGGGGGGGGGGGGGTGGGTGTCTCTGTAGAGAAAGAGCAGTATGGAGCTGCCTGTTGGGGGGGGGAATACTGGAAGGGGGGGAGCTGAGGCTCGCTTTGAGAGAAGGCAGGTTGCCAGCTGCGCCTTTTGGGGCAGCCTCTGGAGGGTCCCCGTGGGGGGCAGGGGGAGCTGCGGACACGCTGTGGTGGGCGCTGCACAGGAGGAAGTGACCTCTGGGGAGGGGGTTTCCTCCAGCCCCTTCCTCGGGGCAGGGCACTTAGGACACAGCTCCCCGAGCGCCGCAGGAGGGGCGGCTGGAGGGGTCCCAGCGGCCGCGGCCGTGGCCGTGCTGCCTGCGGGGAGGCAGCTGCTGATTGATGGCACACGGCCCTGTGCTGCTGCAGACATCAAGGAGCACGTCAAGCAGCTGGAGAAGGCCGTGGCGGGGAAGGAGCCTCGCTACGTGCTGCGGGCGCTGCGGGCGCTGCCCTCCACCTCGCGCCGCCTCAACTCCAACGTGCTGCACAAGGCCATCAATGGCTTCTTCACCTCCAACACCGCCCTGAGGGACTTCCTCCTGGCCTTCCTGGAGGAGGTACGGAGACAAGGAGGGTCGGCAGGGCTGGCCCCAGCGGCCCAGGGGACTCTTCCCTTCTCCTGCCCCGGGGAGCCTCCGGGGCGCTGCCCTGCAGCAGGGGCTGGGGGGCAGCCAAGCTGCTCAGAGGCTGTGTGCAGGGGGGGGGACCTGCAGTGCCAGCAGCCTGGGCTGGCTCTGTTTCATAGTTTCATAGATTCATTCAGGGTTGGAAGGGACCACAAGGATCAGCTAGTTCCAACCCCCCTGCCATGGGCAGGGACACCCCACACTAGATCAGCCTGGCCAGAGCCTCAGCCAGCCTGGGCTTAAACACCCCCCAGGGACAGGGCCCCAACCACCTCCCTGGACAACCCATTCCAGGGCTTCACCACTCTCATGGGGAAGAACTTCCTCCTCAATCTCCCCACCTCCAGCTTCATTCCATTCCCCCTAGTCCTATCACTGCCTGAGATCCTGAGCAGTCCCTCCCCAGCCTTCCTGTAGCCCCCTGCAGATACTGGAAGGCCGCAATTAGGTCACCTGGGAGCCTTCTCTTCTCCAGACTGAACAGCCCCAACTCCTTCAGTCTGTCCTCACAGCAGAGCAGCTCCAGCCCTCTGATCATCCTTGTGGCCCTGCTCTGGACACCTTCCAGCACCTCCACATCCCTCTTGTCATAGGGGCTCCAGAACTAGAGGCAGGACTCCAGGTGGGGTCTCCCCAGGGCTGAGTAGAGGGGGAGGATCACCTCCCTTGCCCTGCTGGCCACACTTCTCCTGCTGCAGCCCAGGATCTGATTGGCTTTGAGGGCTGCAAGTGCACACTGAGAGCTCCTGCTGAGCTTCTCCTCCCCCAGCACCCCCAAGGCTCTCTCCTCAGGGCTGCTTTCCAGCCTGGATTTGTGCCTGGGATTGCCTCGACCCAGCTGCAGGACCCTGCCCTTGGTCTGGTTGAACCTCCTGAGGTTGGCTTGTGCCCATCTCTCCAGCCTGCCCAGCTCCCTCTGGATGGATCCCTTCCCTCCAGCTGTCTGCTGCCCCACACAGCTTGGTGTCATCAGCAAACCTGCTGAGGCTGCACTCAGTGCCACTGTCCATGGCACCCACAGGGATGTTGAACAAGCCTGGGCCCAGGACTGATCCCTGAGGGACTCTGCTTGTCCCTGGCCTCCCCTGGGACTGTTGTCACACCTCAAGCAGAGGTGTGGCTGGGGCCAAGCTGAAGAGCACTGGGGGGGGGGCTCCAGCACATCTCTCTCACCCCCCAGGCCATGGACACAGAAGCTGAGCTGCAGTTTCGCCCCCGGACGGGGAAGGCAGCCTCAGCTCCACTCCTGCCAGAGGTGGAGACCTACCTGCAGCTGCTCCTGGTCATCTACCTGATGAACAGCAAGCGGTACCCCGAGGTGAGGTGCCCTGAGCTGCCAGCTGAGCTCTCCACCTGCTGCTCCTGCCCCAGGCTGGGCGCTGGGGACCTGCGGCCTCGTGGCCTCCCCTTGCTGAGAGGCTGTGGGCAGCCTCTCTGCCCTTGCTGGGCAGCAGTTTCCTCCTCTGCTCTGACCCTTTTTGCCCCTCTGGCAGGCTCAGAAAGTCTCTGACGACCTGATGCAGAAGATCAGCTCCCAGAACCGCCGGGCCCTCGACCTGGTGGTGGCCAAGTGTTACTACTACCACTCCCGCGTCTACGAGTTCCTCAACAAGCTCGACGTGGTCCGGAGGTAGGCTGGGCCCTGGCTCCTGGGCTCTCCCTCAGCTTGGCCCTGTGTGTGCCCCAGCAGGCAGGGCAGGCCCTCTCCTCCTCCTCCCTGATGTGCTGTCATAGAATTGTCAGGGTTGGTAGGGACCCCAAGGCTCAGCCAGCCCCAACCCCCCTGCCGTGGGCAGGGACACCTCACACCACAGCAGGTTGCTCACAGCCACCTCCAGCCTGGCTGCAAACACCTCCAGGCAGGAGGCTTCCACCACCTCCCTGGGCAGCCTGGGCCAGGCTCTCACCACCCTCCTGGGCAACAACTTCTTCCTCACAGCCAATCTCAATCTCCCCACTTCTAGCTTGGCTCCTGGCTCCATTCTCCCCCAGTCTTATCACTCCCTGACCCCCTCAAAAGTCCCTCCCCAGCTTTCCTGCAGCCCCCTGCAGATCCTGCAAGGCCACCAGAAGGTCTCCTGGCAGCCTTCTCTTCTCCAGCCTGCACAGCCCCAACTCCCCCAGGCTGTCCCCAGAGCAGCTCCAGCCCTCTGCTCCTCCTCCTGGCCCTTCTCTGGACACCTCCAGACCCTTCCTGGCACAGAGGCTCCAGACCTGGATGCAGCACTGCAGCTGTGGTCCCAGCAGAGCAGAGGGGCAGAATCCCCTCCCTGGCCCTGCTGGCCAGGCTGCTCCTGCTGCAGCCCTCCCCCTGCCTCTCTCCCTCCCCGGCAGCTTCCTGCACGCCCGGCTCCGCACGGCCACGCTGCGGCACGACGCCGACGGCCAGGCCACCCTCCTGAACCTGCTGCTCAGGAACTACCTGCACTACAACCTCTATGACCAAGCAGAGAAGCTGGTCTCCAAGTCTGTGTTCCCTGAGCAGGCCAACAACAACGAGTGGGCTCGGTACCTCTACTACACAGGTGAGCGCCGGCGGCGCGGCGCGGCGCTCCGGGGCTGCAGGCAGCCCCTGGCAGGCCCTGCAGGCAGGATTTGAAGGCCCCAGGGAGGCTTGGCCTGGTGGGGTTCAGCCACCTTCTGCCTGCCCCCCCACTCTGTGAGCACAGGGCGCATCAAGGCCATCCAGCTGGAGTACTCCGAGGCGCGCCGGACCATGACCAACGCCCTGCGCAAGGCCCCGCAGCACACCGCCGTTGGCTTCAAGCAGACGGTGAGCAGGGGCAGCCTGGGGGCTTGGGTGCCCCCCCCCAGGGAAGCTGCTGGGCACTGGGGCTCACTGGGGGCTCCCTTTCCTCCCCAGGTGCACAAGCTGCTGATCGTGGTGGAGCTGCTGCTGGGGGAGATCCCGGACCGGCTGCAGTTCCGGCAGCCCTCGCTCAAGCGCTCCCTGATGCCCTACTTCCTCCTGACCCAGGGTAGGAGCCTGCCCCTGCCCAGCACCCCCTGCTGCAGGGCACCACTGGGTGGGGGGGGGTTTGTGTCAGCCTGACCTCAGTGCCAGGGCAAGTGATGGAGCAGATTATCCTGGGGGCAATCGCTGCGCACCTGAAGGATGGCCAAGGGCTCAGGCCCAGCCAGCATGGATTTAGGAGGGGCAGGTCCTGCCTGACCAACCTGATCTCCTTCTATGATCAGGTGACTGCCTGGTGGCTGTGGGGCAGGCTGTGGATGTGGTCTGCCTGGACTGCAGCAAGGCCTTTGACACTGTCCCCCACAGCAAACTGCTGGCTAAGCTGTCAGCCCCTGGCTGGGACAGCAGCTCTCTGAGCTGGGTTAGGAACTGGCTGGAGGCTGAGCCCAGAGAGTGGTGGTGAATGGTGCCACAGCCAGCTGGCAGCCAGGCACCAGTGGTGTGCCCCAGGGAGCAGTGCTGGGCCCTGTGCTCTTCAACATCTTCATTGATGATCTGGATGAAGGGGTCGAGTCAGTCATCAGCAAGTTTGCAGATGACAGCAAGTTAGGAGCAGATGTTGGTCAGTTAGAGGGCAGAAAGGCTCTGCAGAGGGACCTTGACAGACTGGACAGATGGGCAGAGGCCAATGGGATGGCATTCAACAAGTCCAAGTGCCAGGGGCTGCACTTTGGCTACGGCAATCCCATGCAGAGCTACAGGCTGGGGTCAGAGTGGCTGAGAACTCCCAAACAGAGAGGGACCTGGGTGTGCTGATCGACAGCCACCTGAATATGAGCCAGCAGTGTGCCCAGGTGGCCAGGAGGGCCAATGGCATCCTGGCCTGCATTAGGAATAGTGTGGCCAGCAGGAGCAGGGAGGTCATAGTGCCCCTGGACTCTGCTTTGGTTAGGCTGCACCTTGAGTCCTGTGTCCAGCTCTGGGCCCCTCAGTTTAAGAAGGACATTGAGAGACTTGAAGGTGTCCAGAGAAGGGCAACAAGGCTGGGGAGAGGCCTTGAGCACAGCCCTGTGAGGAGAGGCTGAGGGAGCTGGGGTTGTTTAGCCTGGAGAAGAGGAGGCTCAGGGGAGACCTCATTGCCCTCTACAACTACCTGAGGGGTGGTTGTAGCCAGGAAGGGGTTGGCCTCTTCTCCCAGGCACCCAGCACCAGAACAAGGGGACACAGTCTCAAGCTGTGCCAGGGGAGGTTCAGACTCGAGGTGAGGAGGAAGTTCTTCACTGAGAGTCGTTCATCATTGGGATGTGCTGCCCAGGGAGGTGGTGGAGTCCCCATCCCTGGAGGTGTTCAAGAGGAGATTGGATGTGGCACTTGGTGCCATGGTCTAGGCATGGGGTCTGTGTTGGACTCGATGATCCTCGAGGTCCTTTCCAACCTAAGTGATCCTGTGATCCTGTGTCATGGATCCATTCAGAGACTGGCTTGGAAGGGACCTTCACACTCAGCCGTGGGCAGGGCCCCCTCCCCCCAGCCCAGGCTGCTCCAGGCCCCATCCAGCCTGGCCCTGAACGCCCCCGGGGAGGTTTTTCCTCTCCCTTGGTGGGACTCAGCTGCAGGCTCTGCGTGGGGAGGAGGCAGCTCCCAGGAGGCGCCCTGGGGCTCAGCCCTGCCCCCACTGGCTTCCCCAGTGTGCTGCTGGGAGCTGCAGCAGGGCTGAGGGACGCTTG
This sequence comes from Melanerpes formicivorus, assembly GCF_026170545.1. Classification (NCBI taxonomy): domain Eukaryota; kingdom Metazoa; phylum Chordata; class Aves; order Piciformes; family Picidae; genus Melanerpes; species Melanerpes formicivorus. The sequence goes on along the minus strand of NW_027142464.1, from coordinate 1,344,754 downwards.
CCCCCCGCAGCTGTCAGGACTGGCAACCTGGCCAAGTTCAACCAAGTCCTGGATCAGTTTGGGGACAAGTTCCAGGCGGACGGCACCTACACCCTGATCATCCGCCTGAGGCACAACGTCATCAAGACAGGTGGGAGCCTGCCACTGCCTGGGGACCCCCCCCACAGCCAGCCCCAGGGGCTGGGCAGGCCCAGGGCTGCCTGTCCCGGGGGGCTGCACACTGCTGCTGCCCCCCAGGTGTGCGCATGATCAGCCTCTCCTACTCCCGCATCTCCCTGGCCGACATCGCCCAGAAGCTGCAGCTGGACAGCCCTGAGGACGCAGAGTTCATCGTGGCCAAGGTAGCTCCTGGGGCCACTGCAGCTGCCAGAGCCCTCCCAGCCCCTCCAGCCCAACCCTCCTCCTCCCACCCTCCCCAGGGCAGGGGCCAAGCCCTGGCCCTCTGCAGCTTTGAAAGCCCTCCGGGGCTGGGGGGGGTTCGGCCACCTCCCCGCAGGCGCGGTCTCGGAGGTTGGGAAGGGACTTGAGGTCAGCTGCTGGGCAGCACCCAGCCCCCTGCTCCCCTCCTGCCAGCCTGGCCCTGCTCCCAGCTGCTGCCCCCCAGGAGGGGAGCACTCACCCAGCCCCAGGTTCCCTTCCTGGGTGCTGAGCCGAGCCGCAGCGGCCAGGCGCTCGCTGCCCCCGGCCCGGGCAGGCAGGGGGTACCCTGGGCAGGCAGGGGGTACCCTGGGCAGGCAGGGGGTACCCCGGGCAGGCAGGGGCTGCCCTGAGCCTGCAGCCTGGGGCTTGCAGGCCATCAGGGACGGAGTGATCGAGGCCAGCATCAACCACGAGAAAGGCTACGTCCAGTCCAAGGAGATGATTGACATCTACTCCACCCGGGAGCCCCAGCTGGCCTTCCACCAGCGCATCTCCTTCTGCCTCGACATCCACAACATGTCAGTCAAGGTGAGGCCAGCGGCCGCCCCGCCCTCTCGGCACCTCCCCGCCCTGCCCCGCCCTCTCGGCACCTCCCCGCCCTGCCCCGCCCTCTCGGCACCTCCCCGCCCCGCCCCGCCCTCTCGGCACCTCCCCGCCCTGCCCCGCCCTCTCGGCACCTCCCCGCCCTGCCCCGCCCTCTCGGCTCCTCCGCCCCGCCCCGCCCTCTCGGCTCCTCCGCCCCGCCCCGCCCTCTCGGCTCCTCCTCCTCGCCCCGCCCTCTCGGCTCCTCCTCCTCGCCCCGCCCTCTCGGCTCCTCCCCCTCCCCGCCCTCAGCTCTTCCTCTCCCTTCTTACTTTCCCCTTCTGTCTTCCCCAGGCCATGAGGTTCCCACCCAAATCTTACAACAAGGACTTGGAGTCTGCAGAGGTGAGAGCTGGGAGAGCTGAGAGCTGGGAGGGCTGGGAGCGGAGAGCTGGGAGCTGAGAGCTGGGAGCTGAGAGAGCTGGGAGCTGGGAGCTGAGGGAGCTGGGAGCTGAGAGAGCTGGGAGCTGAGGGAGCTGGGAGAGCTGGGAGCTGGGAGCTGAGGGAGCTGGGAGCTGAGAGAGCTGGGAGAGCTGGGAGCTGGGAGCTGAGGGAGCTGGGAGAGCTGGGAGCTGAGGGAGCTGGGAGAGCTGGGAGCTGGGAGCTGGGAGAGCTGGGAGCTGAGAGAGCTGGGAGCTGAGGGAGCTGAGAGAGCTGGGAGCTGAGGGAGCTGGGAGCAGAGAGCTGGGAGCTGAGAGAGCTGGGAGCTGGGAGAGTTGGGAGAGCTGGGAGCTGAGAGCTGAGGGAGCTGGTAGTTGGGAGCTGAGGGAGCTGGGAGAGCTGAGGGAGCTGAGAGCTGAGAGAGCTGGGAGCTGAGAGCTGGGAGGGCTGGGAGAGCTGAGAGAGCTGGGAGCTGAGAGCTGGGAGAGCTGGGAGCTGAGAGCTGGGAGGGCTGGGAGAGCTGGGAGAGCTGGGAGCTGGGAGAGCTGGGAGCTGAGAGCTGGGAGGGCTGGGAGAGCTGAGTGAGCTGGGAGCTGGGAGAGGTGGGAGCTGGGAGAGGTGGGAGCTGGGAGAGCTGGGAGCTGAGAGCTGAAAGAGCTGGGAGAGGTGGGAGCTGGGAGAGGTGGGAGCTGGGAGAGGTGGGAGCCGGGAGAGGTGGGAGCTGGGAGAGGTGGGAGCCGGGAGAGGTGGGAGCTGGGAGAGCTGGGAGCTGAGGGAGCTGGGAGCTGAGAGTTGGGATCTGGGAGCTGAGGGATCTGAGAGAGCTGAGGGCTGGGAACTGAGAGCTGAGGGAGCTCCAGAGCCTGGAGGGAGGGCAGGGAGCCACAGAAGGGTTGGGGTTGGAAGGGAGCTTGAAGGTCATCTTGTCCCAACCCTGGGCCAGGGGTGGAGACACCTCCTACTGCACCAGGGCACAGAGCCCCCCTGCTGCCCCCCTGCAGCCCCTCTGGTGCCCCCTGCCCCCCTGCAGCCCCTTGCCTCTGCCCTCAGGAGCGCCGGGAGCGCGAGCAGCAGGACCTGGAGTTCGCCAAGGAGATGGCAGAGGATGATGATGATGGCTTCCCCTGAGCCCCTGGCCTGCCTCCACCGTTTTTTATTTGTCCTTAGGGAAGGTCCTGCCTGGGGGTGGGGGGGAGGGGAATCCTCCCCCAGCCCAGCCCTGGCCTCCCCCAGCCCAGCCCTGGCCTCCCCCAGCCTCTCTCTACCTTTCTTTTATAAATGCCTGCATGTCTGTCCTGTGGGAGAGGGAGACATTTGGGGGGGGGGGGGGGGGAAATGTTCCCTGGGCCTGCAGCCCCCTGCCCCACTCTCCTGGCCCCCTCCCCCCGTGGTGGGAACCTCTTTTTCCTCCCCTTTCCCCCCCCCCCCCCCTCCAACCACCATTCTTTTAAGGTCGTTTTGTGGTCAGGGCTGGCTGAGCCCAGCTGAGGAGCCCCAGGGCCTGGGGGAAGCAGGGCCAGGAGAGGTTTGGGGGTGGGGTGGGGGGGGGGAAAGAAGAGAGGAGCTCAGCTCTGCAGGGTGTGTCCCCCCCCCCCAGCTCTCACAACAATAATGGGGTCAAATTTTGTTAAGCTTCAATTATGACTTTTAAAATAAAAAGTTGGAAAAACACCAACCTGGCTCTGGGGGCTTGGGGGGCTGAGAGCTCAGGGGGGCTGGGATGGCTCTGGGGGCTCAGGGGGGCTGGGGCTGGCTCTGGGGGCTTGGGGGGCTGAGAGCTCAGGGGGGCTGGGGATGGCTCTGGGGGCTCGGGGGGCTGAGAGCTCAGGGGGGCTGGGACTGGCTCTGGGGGCAGCGGGGGAGGGCTGGGGGGCAGCAGTGGAGGGCTGAGGGCCGGCAGGGGAGGGCTGGGGGGCGGCAGGGGAGGGCTGAGGGGCAGAAGGGGAGGGCTGGGGGGCAGCAGGGGAGGGCTGAGGGGCAGCAGGGGAGGGCTGGGGGGCAGCAGGGGAGGGCTGGGGGGCAGCAGGGGAGGGCTGGGGGGCAGCAGGGGAGGGCTGAGGGGCAGCAGGGGAGGGCTGGGGGGCAGCAGGGGAGGGCTGAGGGGCAGAAGGGGAGGGCTGGGGGGCAGCAGGGGAGGGCAGCAGCTCTGATGCCAGCCCGGGGGGTCCTGCCGGCAGCTGGGAGCAGCTGGGAGCCTTCTCTGGGGCAATGTGGGAATCCCCCGGCAGGGCAGCGTGGGGCTGGGGGGGGGGGCGGGGGCCGGGGGTCAAGTGTGGGGCTGCCCCATGCCGGCAGCCACGGCCTGGCCGCGCTCCAGGGGCGTGGAGCAGGGAAGGGGAAAGCGCAGCCGAGCCCCGGGGGGGCTGGATCCGGCGCTGGGGACCCCCCCACCTCCACCCCCCCCAGCTGCCGGGAGGGGTCTGGGGGCGCCCACTCGCGCCTCGTGCAGGGGAAGGATGCCCACGAGGCACAACCGCAGCGGGTGGGGGCCCGGGGCGGCTCCCGGGGGCCAGGCTGGGCAGCTCCAGCGCCCGGGGCGGGGGGGTTGTGCTGGGCCGGCCCCACCGCCCCCACCCCGCAGCCACGAGGTTTCGGCTCCGGTCACCACTTCCTTCCTTGGAAAGCCGGCAGGGGCCGGGGCGCTGATTCACCTCCCCCCCCCCCCAACTCTAGAAAGCACCAAGCGCTGAGGTGGCAGCAGCTGCCCTCGGGGAGCCGGGCAGCTCGGACCTGCCCCCTCCCTGCCCCCTCCCTGCCCACCCGCTCGGGGAGGGCACCAGGGGGGTAGTGGGGGTCCCACGGTCCGCTGCCAAGGACCTTCAGCCGGGCTGGGAGCAGAGCCCTGGGCGCCCCCAGGGGCTGGGGCAATGAGGCCATCGTTAGGCTTCAGGGTTAACAGCTGCCTGGTGCTGGGCCTGGCCCTGCGCTGCTCAGGGCTTGGCCTCCGCTGCCTGCAGGGTTCCCTACCCCAGGGCGAGGGGGAGCAGCTCCTGGGGCTTGCTGCTGGTACCCCACAGGCTGCTGGTACCCCACAGGCTGCACCCCGCTGGCTCCTGGGTCTGCCCTGCTGCGGTGTGCGAGGCTGGGGGGGGCCCTGTGCCCACCCCTGTGCCCATCCCTGTGCCCCTCCCTGTGCCCGTTCCCGTCCCTGTGCCTGTCCCTGTGCCCGTCCCTGTGCCCACCCCTGTGCCCACCCCGTGCCCACCCCTGTGCCCATCCTTGTGCCCGTCCCTGTGCCCATCCCTGTGCCCATTCCTGTGCCAGTCCCTGTGCCCGTCCCTGTGCCCATCTCTGTGCCCACCCCTGTGCCCACCCCTGTGACCATCCCTGTGACCATCCTTGTGCCCATCCCTGTGCCTGCCTCTGTGCCCGTCCCTGTGCCCGTCCCTGTGCCGGTCTCTGTGCCCGTCCCTCTGCCCACCCCTCTGCCTGTCCCTCTGCCCACCCCTGTGCCCACCCCTGTGCCCGTCCCTGTGCCCGTCCCTGTGCCAGTCCCTGTGCCCATCCCTGTGCCCATCCTTCTGCCCACCCCTGTGCCCGTCCCTGTGCCCATCCCTGTGCCCATCCTTGTGCCCGTCCCTGTGCCCATCCTTCTGCCCATCCCTGTGCCCATCCTTGTGCCCATCCCTGTGCCCATCCTTCTGCCCACCCCTGTGCCCGTCCTTGTGCCCAGGGCCCGCAGGGGGACGGTGCTGGACCCCAGGGGTCAATAGTGCAGCGAGACCCCTGGCTGAGCACCACCCCCGGGGTCCCCCTGCCTGCTCCCCTCCCAGCGCCGGGGGCCGTGGGTCAAGCTGGCACCTCCTGTGCCGCGGCCAGCCCCGTGCCGGGCAGGAGCTGACCCAGCTGGCACCGGCCCGAGAGAGCCTCCTGGAAGTGCTTGCGGGAAGCAGCCGCAGCCAACATTCCCAGCGGCAGCGCCGGGGCCGCGGGGGGGGCAGGGAGCAGCCGGCCCCATGCCTGGGGCTGCCCTGGCAGACGCTTCCCCGAAGGGCCAGGTGGGGATGGTGCCTTGCCAGGGGGAGGGAGGATGGATGGCACCTTGCCAAGGTGGGGATCAGGTCCCCGATGCTGCCAGGTGCTCAGCACCTCATACAGGGATGCTGGGCATGACCTGGCCCTGTGGCACCCAGCAAGGGCAGGATCTGGCCCCACGGTGCTGAGCCAGGAAGCTGTGGCCCTGGGCAGGTGCCAGGAGAGGCTCTCACCCAGGCCACCTCCAGCTGATCTCACCAGGCTGGAGGTCACCCAGGTGGTGCCTGCCCGGACGCTGGGCTGAGGGGCTCGGGCAGCTGGCACAGGAGATGCCCACAGGGGCTGGGGATGGCAGCGGTGCCAGAGGGACACCGCCCGTGAAATGCCACAGTGCCCTTGCCCAGTCCCCCACGGATGACCCTGGGCACCAGCCAGCGAGTGGGTTAATGAGTCACCAGCAGCAGCGACTCAGCACCCGCTGCAGTACCAGGGCTCTGCTGGGCATCCAGGGCCACACCAAGGGGCTGCCGGCCCCGGGAAAGCCCCGTGGGCAGCGGGGAGTGGGCAGCGGCCGGAGCGCCCCGGGGCTTGCAGGGTGGTGATTAAGACAATGAAGCAATCGGGGGGGGGTTGCCACATCGGTGAGAACCCCGCGGCCGCTATAAATGCCCTGATCGATGAGGCCGCCCCAGAGCCGGGGCAGGAGGGAGCCGAGCCGGGCCGTGCCGGGCCGCGCTTGCCGGGAGCTGGAGACGCCGACCATGTCCTGCCTCACCCGTGAGTACCCTCCCAGTGCCACCCCCAGCACCCACCTGTGGCACCCGCTGCCCCCGGCCCTGGCACCCTGCTGCCGGTGGGACGCGGGCAGCGCACAGTCTCCCTCCCCCCGTCCCGAGGGTCCCTGCCCCTTCCCCAGGCTGTGTTGGTGCCACCCTCACAGAGTCATCCCTTAGGGGGGCATCCGGTCGCTGAGGCCAGCCCCCAGCGCTGGGTGTCCCCGGAGTGGGTGTCCCCGCGGTGGGCACTGAGCCGCTGTCCCCACAGGAGCGCTGGTGCTGCTGCTGGGCACGCTGCTGTGGGCACCGTGGCGGGCACTGCACGGGGCACCGCTGGCAGAGCTCTCCGGGGACCAGGACTTCCAACTCTTCCTGCACAAGAACCTGGAGTTCACTCGCAAGATCAAGGGGGGACGTGGCCGCGCTGCAGCGCGTGGTGGTGAGTGCCTGGTGCCCACGGGGGGGGGAGGGGGGACGGTGCCCACGGGTGCTGTGGGGTCGCAGATAAAGTGACCTTCCCCTCCCCAGCCTTATCAGCAGCACAAGGCCAGGAGCCAGAGGAGTTCCCTCTGCTTCAGCCTCCCACTGCGCTGCTCAGCCCCTGGGGGCACACCCGTGGGGGGCCTGGGGGGCACCCGTGGGGTCTGGGGGCACCCGTGGCAGCTGCGACCACGGCCGTGTCCCTTGGTGACCCGTGGGGACCTCTACCGGGCACACCCCAGCCGCCGCTGCCACCCCGCGGTTGGCTGCTGTCATCTGGGCGGCTGGCATCCCGCCCGTGCCCCCTCTCCCCCTGGGTGGGCTGGGGGTGGCGGCGCAGCTCGGGGCTGGGGTGGCAGAGGAGGGCAGCGGCCCCGCAGCCCCCCTGAGCCTGTGCCCCCCGCCGCAGTGTGCCACATTCCAGCTGTGCAAGGAGGAGGAGCTGCTGCTGGTGCGGCAGCACCTGGGCATCGCGCAGGCAGCGCTGGAGCAGTGCCACGGCCGCACCTTCCAGGCGGTGAGTGCCAAGCCTGCCCCTGCCACCCGCTGCCCGCCCCCGGCCCCGCCCCCCCGGGGCGGCCCGAAGCCCACCGCGGCTCGGGGGCCAGGCTGCGCCAAGCTGACTACGCTGTGCCCGCCCGCAGGAAGCCTGCTTCAGCCAGATCCGCGATGGGCTCCGCGTCTACCACGGCTCCCTTGCTGCCATCCTGGAGCTGCTGCCCGGCCATGCCAGCCTGGTGGAGACGCTGCAGCTGGACGCTGCCAACCTCTCCTCCAACATCCAGCAGCAGGTGAGGGAGGGACTGAAAGATAGGGGGGGGACAGGGTGGGCACAGGCAGGGTCTGGCACACACAGGGTCGGCAGCCACGGGGAGTGGGGAGGGCACACAGGGGGCACCGGGGCCGCACATGTGGGGAGAGGAGAAGGGCACAGGGTGGACACAAGATGAGAAGGGCACACGGGGGCAATGGGTTCAGCACCTCGGGTAGCTGGGGAGGGCACACGGGGGCAGGGGGTCTGCATCCCTGGGGAGGGGGAGGGCACACAGGGGCACCGGGGCCGCACATGTGGCGAGAGGAGAAGGGCACAGGGTGGGCACAAGATGAGAAGGGCACATGGGGGCAATGGGTTCAGCACCTCGGGTAGCTGGCGAGGGCACACGGGAGCAGGGGGTCTGCATCCCTGGGGAGGGCACACAGGGGCACCACCGGGATGCTGCCAGCCCCTTGGGGCATCTCTGTGCCTGGCACTGATCTGCTGCCTCTGACCACCCGCAGATGGAGGACCTGGGCCTGGCCACGGTGACATTCCCCACGGAGGCCCAGAGCCCCCTGCCCACCTTCTCCTCCCACTTCCACCACCAAGTTGGCAGCTTCTTCATCCTGGCCAACTTCCAGCGCTTCCTGGAGACAGCCTACCGGGCACTGCGGCACCTCGCCCGCCTCTGACGCCCGGCCCTGGCACCACTGCCCCCTATTTATTGACGGCCCACCCTGAGCAGCGCCCCCCCCGGGAGCTGCCAGCTCTCTGCCTATTTAATATTTATGGCTATTTAATATTTATCTGCGCGGGGTGGGGGGGGAGGAGGAACGCCTCCCCGACCCCCCGACCCCCACACCTGCCCCCCACCCCCACCCCGAGCAGGGTGCCCAGCCCTGCGGTGGCATCGGGGGCAGCATCAGCCTTGTTTAATATTTAAACAAAAGAGTATCTCTGCTAGGAGGTTTGGGAGCTGGGCACAGCCCCCCACCCCGGGCACAGCCCCCCACCCCGGGCACAGCCCCCCCCTTGGGCACCGCCTCTCCCTTGCTTTCCCCTCTCGCCCTAGGCTGGCATCGAGGAGCTGCGGGCACCCCCTGCAGCCAGCCCCCATCCCCTGGATGCCCTGCTCCAAGCCAGGGGGGGACCAGAGCAGCACCCCCCCGTGCCGGGGGGGATTAATTCTCCCAGGCATAATTACATTAATTGATATTTATTAGCCAGGAGGGGAGGGAGGAGAGGCCCTGGAGGTGCCGCGGGGCCGCAGCAGCCTCCCCGGGGGGGGGAGGTCTCAGTGCCAGGGGCTGTGCCACTTCCCCTCTGTACTCCAAGGTATTTATTGCAGTTTAACTTATTCGTGCCCGCTGCCTGGCCCGGGGAGGGGGGTGGGTGCCAGCTGCTCCCCACCCCCCGGGGCTGGGTTGGCACCGAGTTTTGTATCGTATTTATTGCCGCGGCCGGGGCAGCCCCGGGGCGGCCCTTGGCTGGGTTTGAGATTTGCCTTAAGAGAGATGGAAATAAAGAACAACTTCCACTGGGCTCCGGAGTCTCCAGCTGCCTGCGGGGGGGGAGGGGGGCACAGAGCGAAGGGGGGGCACGGGGGGGTGTGGGGGGCATGGAGGAATGGGTTGGCATCGGCTCAGCGGTGCCCAGCCCCAGTACAAAGCAGCACACACGCACACCACCCACCCCCAGCCCTCTTACCCCCGCGCTGTGGCACAATCACCACCACCACCACCACCCCCCCCGAGGGCTGGGTGGCACCCAGGGGGTGCCCGGATGTGGCTCTCTGGGGGTGGCAGCTTCCTCCCACGCTTGGCATCGCCACTTGGGCAAGAGCTGATTCCTAGAAAGCACTGGAGCCCGCCGGGCTTCAGCAGCCCTGGCACCAGCACCGTGCCAGGACCCCCTCCAGCGGCTGGCGGGGTGGGGGGGCTCGCCCCTGCCCTGGCACTGCAGGGCATCCCCAGTGCCACGCAGGGAGTGCCAGGAGGGCAAGCAGAGGTGGGCTCTGCAGCGCTGGAGCTGATCTGGGCACTGTGCCCTCACTGGGGCTGGTGGCAGCTGTGGCATCGCTTGGATCTCTGCCCCAGAGCTGCCCCGGGGCACGCCTGGAGCCCCCACCCTGTGCCACCCACCCCCCCGGGGCTGGGGACTGCCAGCTGCGAGGAGAGCAGGGTCAGGAGGCTTGGGCATCTCTCCCCGCCCTTGGCAAGCCCCAGGGCCGCCCCAGGGCCTCTCCCCACTGCCCCGTGGGTGTTCGGCCACCCTGGGCTGTCCCCAGCGGCTCCCGGGGCTGGGTCCCGCGGCCGCCGGCACCACCGCTCCGCGCTCAGCCCAGCCGCGGCCGCGCTCCGCTGCGGGCCGGCAGGGTCCTGGCCCTGCCTTCTGCCAACTTGCCAGCCCTGGGCAGGGGCAGGAGAGCCCCAGGAGAGCCCCAGGAGAGCTGCCGGTGAGAGCCAAGGCTCCTTCCTGCCCCGGCGCTTACAGGAAGCCCCTCCGGCCCCAGCCCCTTCCTGGAAGGTGAAGCTCCGGCAGCCAAGCAGGGAGCTGCCGCCGGCAAATATTGACAGAGGGCTGGGTCCTGCTCTTTGCACCGAGCTAACGGTAAAGAGCTGCCCCCGGGCCAGCAGGAGCTGCCCCCGGGCCCGGGCAGAGGGCAGTGCCAGCAGGCTTCAGGCCCGGTGGGCACAGCGGTGGCACAGGGTGGGCACCGAGCCCAGGACCACAGGCAGCACAACACACCTGAAGGGAGGGGGCTTGAAGGAGTCCTGGTGCTGCCCTCCCCTCAGGCTCAGGGTCTGGGCACAGATTCAGCCCCCTGGAGCAGCCTCTCTCAGCCTGGCACTGCCCAGGCCCTGGCTCCTCACTGCTCCCCGGGCTGAACTCCCTCCCCGGGAGGAGTTTCCAGCAAGGTTTTGCTCACAGCCCGCAGCAGGGCAGCAAAACCTCTTCCACTCCCCCCAGCCCCAGCCCCAGCCCCAGCCCCAGCCCCAGCCTGCCAGCAGGAGCAGCAGGGGCAGCCTCCCACCCTCCTGGGCTCCCGCAGGGGGGCAGGGGGCGGTGGGATTGCCACCCCCTGCCCAGAGCAGCTCTTGGCCACCTGCTCTCCCCTCCCCCCCAGCAGCAGAGGAGGGCCTGGGGAGCTCCCAAGGCCTGGGCTGCAGGCAGGGAGGCGAAAAGCAAGGAGGCAGAGCCTGGGGCTAGGAAAAGAGCTGAACTGATGATAGAAAACACAGCAGGGGGAGGGGAGGGTCTCAGTCTCTGGTGATGCCCCCAGGCAGGGGCAGGCTGAGCCTACAGGGACATCCAGGCTGTGCCAGGCTGTGCCAGGCTGCTCCAGGATGCTGCAGGCTGCACCAGGATGCTCCAAGGCTGTGCCAGGATGCTCCAGGATGGTCCAGGCTGTGCCAGGATGCTCCAGGATGCTGCAGGCTGTGCCAGGATGCTGCAGGCTGTGCCAGGCTGCACCAGGATGCTGCAGGCTGTGCCAGGATGCCGCAGGTTGCACCAGGATGCTCCAGGCTGCACCAGGATGCTCCAGGCTGCTGCAGGCTGTGCCAGGCTGCACCAGGATGGTCCAGGCTGCACCAGGATGCTGCAGGCTGCGCCAGGCTGCTGCAGGCTGTGCCAGGCTGCACCAGGATGCTCCAGGCTGTGCCAGGCTGCACCAGGATGCTCCAGGCTGCTGCAGGCTGTGCCAGGCTGCACCAGGATGGTCCAGGCTGCACCAGGATGCTGCAGGCTGCGCCAGGCTGCTGCAGGCTGTGCCAGGCTGCACCAGGATGCTCCAGGCTGTGCCAGGCTGCACCAGGATGCTCCAGGCTGCTGCAGGCTGTGCCAGGCAGCCCAGGCCCAGCTCAGGCTCAGGGCTGTCCTCTCCTGGCCCAGCCCTGCTCAGAGGGCAGCGATGGCCTTGGCAGCCACCCTGCGGCCCAGGGGCAGGCTGAGGTCGGTGATGGCCAGGACGATCCTGGGGCTGGACATGGTGGAAACCTTCACCAGCTCTGAAACCTGCCCAGGGAGAGCAGGAGCACAAAGTGAGGCCCAGCAGCAGGCAGGCAGGCAGGCAGGCAGCAGAGCTGGCCCTGGGGGCTGCCTGGGCCCCGGGGGCAGCAGGGGATGGCCTCAGCACTCACCATGGTGAAGGGCATGAACTGGAGGATGCTGCCACGGCTGCCCTGCTCCAGGCAGTCCACACACTCCTCCATGAACCACTGCACAAACTGGGTGTGGGTGCCAGCAGTCTTGGCCCCCAGGATGGAGGAGATGAGCAGGAAGAGATTTGCTATGGAGAGAGAGAGAGAGAGAAATGCCCAAAGCTAGGCCAGGCTGGGGGGGGGGGGGAGGGGGGCTGGGAGTGGCCCCAGCCTCCCACAGAGGGGCACAGATGCCCAGCAGGGTCTCAGCATGGTTGGATCTGCCCCCAGTGCCCAGCCTGGCACTGGTGCCCCCCCCTTACCCAGCACCCTGTTGAGAGGGTCTCTCATGCTGACGCTGTGCAGCTGGGAGGCAGAGAGCGAAGTGCTCATGGAGCGATCTGGGGGGGAGGAGAAGAGGAGCCAGGCTGGGGGGGGGGAGGCTCCAACAGCCTCTTGGCCCCCCCTGGCAGTGCCAAGGTGCCCCCCATGGCCACCAGCAGCCATTCAAGCTCGCCCAGCCCTTGTGCTGCAGGAAGGGCTCTGCCATGAGCTACCCCCCTGGGGCAGGAGGGGGTTGGGGCAGGAAGGGGTTGGGGTAGGAGGGGGTTGGGGCAGGGCTCCTTGGCACCCTCTGTGCACAGAGAGGCAGAGTCCCTGCTGCTGGGGCACATCAGTGCCACACACAGGCATCAGCCTCTGCCTCCAGCACTCAGCCTCTCTGCCAGGCACGGCCCACAGGAGCTTGGGGAGAGCAGCCTGAGAGGGGAGACTGGGGAGAGACTCTTGGCAGTGAGGGTTGGGGAGAGCCTGGCACAGGCTGCCCGGGGTGGGGGCTGTGGCTGCCTCCTCCCTGGAGGTGTTCAGGACCAGGCTGGATGAGGCCTGGAGCAGCCTGGGCTGGGGGGAGGGGGCAGGAGCTGGATGAGCTCTGAGGTCCCTTCCAACCCAACCCACTCCATGATTCCATGCCCCAGGCACGAGGGAGCCTGGGGAGGGCTCCAGATGCTGCTCTCAGGGTGAGACACTTGGCTCTTGCACAAGGCAGAGCTGCTCTGAGCCTGACCAAGCCTGATGGCATCTCCAGAGCATGTGTGGGGCCAGGAGGGTGTCCCTGCCTGGCTCTCACTGGGGCTGTGACCTCTGCCTGCTGCCCAGCCTGGGTAGGAGCAGTGTGTCCCCCCCCAGCAGAGGAGAGCAGCACTGCTCCTGCTGGCTGTGCAGCCAGCCAGATGTTCAACAGCTGCCCAGCAGCCCTCAGGCATCACTCTCAGGGTGCAATCCAGCCCCCAGAGCTGAGGCACCTCCAAGGGACCAGCAGCAAATCCTGGGACAGACCACAGGGGGTTCCAGAGGAGGAGAGGAAATGGCCTCAGGGAGGCTCAGGTTGGACAGCAGAAGAAACTTCCTCCCTGGAAGGGTTCTCCAAGCCTGGCCCAGGCTGCCCAGGGAGGTGGCTGGATCCCAGCCCTGGAGGGGTTTCACAGGGGCAGAGATGTGGTGCTGAGGGCCATGGCTTGGCCCCAACCTTGGCAGGGCTTTGAGGATCCCTAAGCTCTTCTCCAGCCAAAACCCTTCTGTGACCTGACCCCAGCTGAGGCCCCTGCTGGCTGCTCCTGCAGGAGAACTGAGGTCACCTCCAGTCCCAGCTGGCCAGGGAGCTCCTGGGCAAGGCTCCTGGGGAGAGCCCAGAGCACACAGCCAGGGCCCAAGGCAGCAGGAGCCACCTCCCTGTGCTCCCCAAAGCAAGCAAAGAGGATTCCTCCCACACTTTTCTCATGGCACCATCAGCCCCCTGCCTGCTGCAGGAAGCAGCATTTCCCCATCAGCACAGCCAACAGCCCCAGCAAGAGAGGAGACACAAAAAGTCCTGAGTGTCAGAGTGGGAAGAGGTGGAACTGCCTCCAGGGTTAAAAAAAGATAAGGAAAGGAAGGGGGAAAAGCCCAAATTGCAACAGCAGTGAAACAGAAAGCACAGCTGGAGGGAGAGCTGAGAGCAGCAGGGGAAGCCACAGCCCAGGAGCTGCCTGAGCCAGGGCCCAGGAGCTGCCTGAGCCAGGGCCCAGGAGCTGCCTGAGCCACTGCCCAGGAGCTGCCTGAGCCACTGCCCAGGAGCTGCCTCAGCCACAGCCCAGGAGCTGCCTCAGCCACAGCCCAGGAGCTGCCTGAGCCACTGCCCAGGAGCTGCCTGCCTGAGCCACTGCCTAGGAGCTGCCTGAGCCTCTGCCCAGGAGCTGCCTGCCTGAGCCACAGCCCAGGAGCTGCCTGAGCCACAGCCCAGGAGCTGCCTGAGCCACAGCCCAGGAGCTGCCTGCCTGAGCCACAGCCCAGGAGCTGCCTGCCTGAGCCACTGCCCAGGAGCTGCCTGAGCCACAGCCCAGGAGCTGCCTGCCTGAGCCACAGCCCAGGAGCTGCCTGAGCCTCTGCCCAGGAGCTGCCTGCCTGAGCCACAGCCCAGGAGCTGCCTGAGCCACAGCCCAGGAGCTGCCTGAGCCACAGCCCAGGAGCTGCCTGCCTGAGCCACAGCCCAGGAGCTGCCTGCCTGAGCCACTGCCCAGGAGCTGCCTGAGCCACAGCCCAGGAGCTGCCTGCCTGAGCCACAGCCCAGGAGCTGCCTGAGCCACTGCCCAGGAGCTGCCTGAGCCTCTGCCCAGGAGCTGCCTGCCTGAGCCACAGCCCAGGAGCTGCCTGAGCCACAGCCCAGGAGCTGCCTGAGCCACAGCCCAGGAGCTGCCTGCCTGAGCCACAGCCCAGGAGCTGCCTGCCTGAGCCACTGCCCAGGAGCTGCCTGAGCCACAGCCCAGGAGCTGCCTGCCTGAGCCACTGCCCAGGAGCTGCCTGAGCCACAGCCCAGGAGCTGCCTGCCTGAGCCACTGCCCAGGAGCTGCCTGAGCCACTGCCCAGGAGCTGCCTGCCTGAGCCACAGCCCAGGAGCTGCCTGAGCCACAGCCCAGGAGCTGCCTGAGCCTCTGCCCAGGAGCTGCCTGAGCCACAGCCCAGGAGCTGCCTGAGCCACAGCCCAGGAGCTGCCTGAGCCACTGCCCAGGAGCTGCCTGAGCCAGGGCCCAGGAACTGCCTGAGCCACTGCCCAGGAGCTGCCTGAGCCAGGGCCCAGGAGCTGCCTGAGCCAGGGCCCAGGAGCTGCCTGAGCCTCTGCCCAGGAGCTGCCTGCCTGAGCCACTGCCCAGGAGCTGCCTGAGCCACAGCCCAGGAGCTGCCTGAGCCACAGCCCAGGAGCTGCCTGCCTGAGCCACTGCCCAGGAGCTGCCTGCCTGAGCCACAGCCCAGGAGCTGCCTCAGCCACAGCCCAGGAGCTGCCTGAGCCACTGCCCAGGAGCTGCCTGAGCCACTGCCCAGGAGCTGCCTGAGCCACTGCCCAGGAGCTGCCTGCCTGAGCCACTGCCCAGGAGCTGCCTGCCTGAGCCTCTGCCCAGGAGCTGCCTGAGCCTCTGCCCAGGAGCTGCCTGCCTGAGCCACTGCCCAGGAGCTGCCTGAGCCTCTGCCCAGGAGCTGCCTGCCTGAGCCACTGCCCAGGAGCTGCCTGAGCCACAGCCCAGGAGCTGCCTGAGCCACAGCCCAGGAGCTGCCTGAGCCACAGCCCAGGAGCTGCCTGAGCCACTGCCCAGGAGCTGCCTGAGCCACTGCCCAGGAGCTGCCTGCCTGAGCCACTGCCCAGGAGCTGCCTGAGCCTCTGCCCAGGAGCTGCCTGCCTGAGCCACTGCCTAGGAGCTGCCTGAGCCACTGCCCAGGAGCTGCCTGCCTGAGCCACTGCCCAGGAGCTGCCTGCCTGAGCCTCTGCCCAGGAGCTGCCTGAGCCACTGCCCAGGAGCTGCCTGAGCCACAGCCCAGGAGCTGCCTGAGCCACAGCCCAGGAGCTGCCTGCCTGAGCCACAGCCCAGGAGCTGCCTGCCTGAGCCACTGCCCAGGAGCTGCCTGCCTGAGCCACAGCCCAGGAGCTGCCTCAGCCACAGCCCAGGAGCTGCCTGAGCCACTGCCCAGGAGCTGCCTGCCTGAGCCACTGCCCAGGAGCTGCCTGAGCCACAGCCCAGGAGCTGCCTGCCTGAGCCACAGCCCAGGAGCTGCCTGCCTGAGCCACAGCCCAGGAGCTGCCTGCCTGAGCCACTGCCCAGGAGCTGCCTGCCTGAGCCACAGCCCAGGAGCTGCCTGAGCCACAGCCCAGGAGCTGCCTGAGCCACAGCCCAGGAGCTGCCTGCCTGAGCCACTGCCCAGGAGCTGCCTCAGCCACAGCCCAGGAGCTGCCTGAGCCACAGCCCAGGAGCTGCCTGAGCCACAGCCCAGGAGCTGCCTGCCTGAGCCACTGCCCAGGAGCTGCCTCAGCCACAGCCCAGGAGCTGCCTCAGCCACAGCCCAGGAGCTGCCTCAGCCACAGCCCAGGAGCTGCCTGCCTGAGCCTCTGCCCAGGAGCTGCCTGCCTGAGCCTCTGCCCAGGAGCTGCCTGAGCCTCTGCCCAGGAGCTGCCTGCCTGAGCCTCTGCCCAGGAGCTGCCTGAGCCTCTGCCCAGGAGCTGCCTGAGCCACAGCCCAGGAGCTGCCTGAGCCACTGCCCAGGAGCTGCCTGCCTGAGCCTCTGCCCAGGAGCTGCCTGAGCCACAGCCCAGGAGCTGCCTGCCTGAGCCACTGCCCATGAGCTGCCTGAGCCACAGCCCAGGAGCTGCCTGCCTGAGCCACTGCCCAGGAGCTGCCTGAGCCACTGCCCAGGAGCTGCCTGCCTGAACCTCTGCCCAGGAGCTGCCTGAGCCACTGCCCAGGAGCTGCCTGAGCCACTGCCCAGGAGCTGCCTGCCTGAACCTCTGCCCAGGAGCTGCCTGAGCCTCTGCCCAGGAGCTGCCTGAGCCACAGCCCAGGAGCTGCCTGAGCCACTGCCCAGGAGCTGCCTGAGCCTCTGCCCAGGAGCTGCCTGAGCCACTGCCCAGGAGCTGCCTGAGCCTCTGCCCAGGAGCTGCCTGAGCCACAGCCCAGGAGCTGCCTGAGCCACAGCCCAGGAGCTGCCTGCCTGAGCCACTGCCCAGGAGCTGCCTGCCTGAGCCACAGCCCAGGAGCTGCCTGAGCCACAGCCCAGGAGCTGCCTGAGCTACAGCCCAGGAGCTGCCTGAGCCAGGGCCCAGGAGCTGCCTGCCTGAGCCACAGCCCAGGAGCTGCCTGAGCCACAGCCCAGGAGCTGCCTGCCTGAGCCTCTGCCCAGGAGCTGCCTGAGCCACTGCCCAGGAGCTGCCTCAGCCACAGCCCAGGAGCTGCCTGAGCCACTGCCCAGGAGCTGCCTGCCTGAGCCACTGCCCAGGAGCTGCCTGCCTGAGCCACTGCCCAGGAGCTGCCTGCCTGAGCCACTGCCCAGGAGCTGCCTCAGCCACAGCCCAGGAGCTGCCTGAGCCACTGCCCAGGAGCTGCCTGAGCCACTGCCCAGGAGCTGCCTGCCTGAGCCTCTGCCCAGGAGCTGCCTGAGCCACAGCCCAGGAGCTGCCTGAGCCACTGCCCAGGAGCTGCCTGCCTGAGCTACAGCCCAGGAGCTGCCTGAGCCACTGCCCAGGAGCTCAGCCAGCTCAGGGATGGCAGCAGGCCTCAGGCACCCCCTGGAGTCTCCTCCCAGAGCTGTCCCTGCCTGTGGCACTGCTGTAGGGGCAGAGAGAGGGCAGCAGGGACTCAGCAGCTCCACTGGCTGCCCCCTCAGCAGCAGTGGGGATCCCAGAAGGGCTTTGGGTTGGAAGGGACCTCAAAGCTCATCCTGCCCCAGCCCCCCTGCCAGGGGCAGGGTCCCCTCCCCCCCAGCCCAGGCTGCTCCAGGCCTCATCCAGCCTGGCCCTGAGCACCTCCAGGGAGGAGGCAGCCACAGCCTCCCTGCTCCAGCGCCCTCGCTGCAGAGCATTTCTTCCCCATCTCCAGCCCCAAGGGCAGCAGAGGGTCATGCTTGTGCTGTGCACATTTCCCACCCCAAAAGGAGCAGGAAGCAAGGTGGTGCCTCCCCCAGCAGCCCCCTCCCCCCAGGAGCCCCCTCCCCACCCCCCACACTCACTGGGGCTGGAGAGGATGTTGGCATCCTCCTCGTTGGAGCTCAGCAGCCGCATCAGCTTGGAGGGCTGAGTGTCATCCAGGGGGAAGAGGCTGATGTAATCCTGGGGTGGGAGGGAGCAGAAGGGCTTCAGCCCCACTGCTTCCTCTCTGAAAGGGGCATCCTAGCCCCCTCCCCAAGGCTTGAGGCCCACCCTGGGCTCCACACAGCCCCGGGCTGTGAGCTCAGCTCAGCTCCAGCATCTCAGCCTGGGCCAAGCACGCTCAGACCACCTCATCAGCCCTCCCCTCCCCCAGGCAAGAGAAGGGAAAGTCTCTGGTTTGGGGTCTAAAGAGCTCAGAGAGCCCAGAGAAGGCAGAGAGGGCTGGCTCTGGTCTCAGCTGCCCACTCCCTCCTGCCCCCAGTCCCTCCTGCTCCCAAGCCCTCACCTCAATGTCCTCCCGGTGCCTCTTCTTCTGCCTGCTGGAGGCCTGCCCCTTGTTGTGAGAGGAGTAGGAGCTCAAGGCACACCAAACAGAGAGCCTGGGGACAGAGCAGGGACACTGCCAGCCCGCTCAGATGGCAGTGAGAGAGCAAGGGAAGCTGGCAGAGCCCAGAGTGTGCCCTGGGACGGGACACAGCAGGGAGCTCCCCAGGGAAAGGCAGCAGGGAACAGGCCCAGGCCACCAGCCAGGCCCAGAGCAGGAACTGGGGCAGCTGGGACCCCTGGCCCAGCACAGGGCATCTCCCCACCCCCACCAAGAGGCCCCAAGGAGAGGATGCCCACGGGCCTGGGGTCTCACTTGGCCAGGGCCTTGCCCGGGGGGTCCATCAGGATGTGCCACTTGGAGGAGTCGGTCAGCAGGTTGGGCAGGATGTGGCCCAGCAGGGTCAGTGTCAGCTGCTGCATGTCCAGGCAGAAGATGGCATAGAGCAGCTCCACAGCCCTCAGGGGTGTGCTCCTTCCTGGTCTCCTTCAGCAGCTCCTGCCAGGCCAGGAGGAGGGATGAGGGAGGCAGGGGGCACGGCCAGGGCCTGCCCCGCTCACAGCTCCTGGGCACTGCCAGGCCCCCTCAAGCCCTCCCCTCAGCAGGGTGCTGGCACCAGTGGGCAGCCCTCACCTTGACCAGGTTGTTGCAGAACCAGTAGACCCCTCCCATGTGCAGCAGGGTGTCGAAGATGTGGATGGAGTGGCTGTCAGCCCAGCCCTTCTCCAGCACCCTGCTGAACACCGTCACCAGCACCTCCTTGATCGGCTTCTTGGGGGGCAGCAGGTTCCAGTAGGGGATGGGGTCCATGCCCGTGGAGGGGAACTTGATCTGGGTGGCTGTCTGCTGCAGCACATCTGCACACATGTGCTCCAGGATGGAGCTCATGATCACCACCCTGCAGCGGGCACAGCGGCGTCACGGCCGGCGGGCCGGGAGGGAGGCCGGGCAGGAGGGAGGGAGGGAAGGAAGGAAGCAAGGAAGCAAGGAAGGAAGGAAGGAAGGAAGGAAGGAAGCAAGCAAGCAAGCAAGGAAGGAAGCAAGGAAGGAAGCAAGCGAGGAAGCAAGCAAGCAAGCAAGGAAGGAAGCAAGCAAGCAAGCAAGCAAGGAAGCAAGCAAGCAAGCAAGCAAGGAAGGAAGCAAGGAAGGAAGCAAGGAAGGAAGCAAGGAAGGAAGCAAGGAAGGAAGCAAGCAAGCAAGCAAGGAAGGAAGCAAGGAAGGAAGCAAGCAAGGAAGCAAGGAAGGAAGCAAGGAAGGAAGCAAGGAAGGAAGCAAGCAAGGAAGGAAGCAAGGAAGGAAGCAAGGAAGGAAGCAAGGAAGGAAGCAAGGAAGGAAGCAAGGAAGGAAGGAAGGAAGGAAGGAAGCAAGGAAGCAAGCAAGGAAGGAAGCAAGGAAGGAAGCAAGGAAGGAAGCAAGCAAGCAAGCAAGGAAGGAAGCAAGGAAGGAAGCAAGGAAGGAAGCAAGGAAGGAAGCAAGGAAGGAAGCAAGCAAGCAAGCAAGGAAGGAAGCAAGGAAGGAAGCAAGGAAGGAAGCAAGGAAGGAAGCAAGGAAGGAAGCAAGCAAGCAAGCAAGGAAGGAAGCAAGGAAGGAAGCAAGCAAGGAAGGAAGCAAGGAAGGAAGCAAGGAAGGAAGCAAGGAAGGAAGCAAGGAAGGAAGGAAGGAAGGAAGGAAGGAAGGAAGGAAGCAAGGAAGCAAGGTAGGAAGCAAGCAAGGTAGGAAGGAAGGAAGCAAGGAAGGAAGCAAGGAAGCAAGGAAGGAAGCAAGGAAGGAAGCAAGGAAGGAAGCAAGGAAGGAAGCAAGCAAGCAAGGAAGCAAGCAAGGAAGGAAGCAAGGAAGGAAGGAAGGAAGCAAACAAGGAAGCAAGGAAGGAAGCAAGCAAGGAAGGAAGGAAGCAAGGAAGGAAGGAAGCAAGGAAGAAAGGAGGGAAGGAATCAAGCAAGGAAGCAAGCAAGGAATGAAGAAAGCAAGGAAGGAAGGAAGGAAGGAAGGAAGGAAGGAAGGAGGGAAGGAAGGAAGGAAGGAAGGAAGGAAGGAAGGAAGGAAGGAAGGAAGGAAGGAAGGAAGGAAGGAAGCAAGCAAGGAAGGAAGGAAGCAAGCCAGGAAGGAAGCAAGCAAGCAAGGAAGGAAGGAAGCAAGCCAGGAAGGAAGCAAGCCAGGAAGGAGGGGGGAAGCAGAGCACCTCCCCTACAGGGACAGGCTGAGAGGGTTGGGGTTGTCCAGCCTAGAGAAGAGAAGGCCCCAGGGAGACCTTCTGGTGGCCTCCCAGCACCTGAGGGGTCTCCAGGAGAGCTGGGGAGGGACTTCTGCCAAGGGCTGGCAGTGCCAGGCTGAGGAGCAATGGCTTTGAGCTGGGAGAGGGCAGACTGAGAGTGGAGAGGAGGCAGAAATTCTTGGCAGTGGGGCTGGGGAGAGCCTGGCCCAGGCTGCCCAGGGAAGGCTGCAGCTGCGCCCCCTGCTTGGAGGTGTTCAGGACCAGGCTGGATAAGGCCCTGAGCAGGCTGGGCTCGGGGGGGGAGGGGTCCGTGCGGAGGGCAGGGGGCTGGACGGCGCCGAGGGTCGCAGCCCCTCCCCTCCTCTCCCCGCCCAGCGCCGCCGGGGCTGGGACCGGGGCCGGGGCCGGGCCGGGGCTCACCGCTCGTTGTAGAACTGCAGAGTGCTCTCCCCGTGCAGGGGGGTCGCCAGCTGCTGGATCATCTGCAGAGACTTCTCCCTCTCGTCCAGGCCCAGCATGCGGACGTGCGCCACCAGCCAGGCCACGGCGCACACGGCCATGCTGCACACCTTGCCCTTGATGCTGTCGGTGATTTTCTGGCGGCACAGGGCGGGGGGGAAGGGTGGGTGGACCTCCCACAGCCCCAGGCTCCAAGCCCTCCCCTCCTGCCCCTGGCAGCCCCACAGCCACCGGCGGGGGCAGCACCGAGGGGGCTGGAGGCCTGCCAGCACCCCTCCCCCCGAGGCAGGAGGGAGGCAGCAAGCTGGGGGCAGGGGCAGAGGGGGACCTTGGCCACCCCTCAGGCTCTGCCCCACGCCGCCCTCCCAGCAGTCTCACCTGGATGGACTCGAAGGTGAGGACTCCGTTCTCCCAGGCGTTGAGGATCTCCAGGATAGCAGCCGAGATGCTGAGGCAGGCCTCGTGCCACTTCATCTGCCTGGCAGGGGGCAGGGGGAGGCGGCTCAGAGGGGCCAGGGAGGCGGGCAGGGTGGGCTGCGTGCTGCCCCCTCCCGCCCCGCCCCGGCGCTTACACCAGCTTCATCTCCGAGGAGTTGTTGAGGAGGGCAACCAGGGACTCCACCTTGGTGGAGTCGGGGCGGAAGCAGGGGTGGTCGGGGTTCAGGATCTTGCCCTCCTCGGGCATGCAGGTCAGCATCCAGGTCTCAAAGAAGGGCACCTCGCCGGGGGGGCTGGACTCGGACAGGATCACCTGCAGGGCAAGCACCGCGGGCTCTGCCAGGCAGCCAGCACCGCGCCCACAGCCTGCTGGGGCCCCCCAGGAGAGGAAAACTCACACCCTGGGCTCTGCTCTGCACCCCTGGGGTCTGCCCTGCTCCCCTGGGGTCTGCCCTGCACCCTGGGGTCTGCTCTGCTCCCCTGGGGTCTGCCCTGCACCCTGGGGTCTGCCCTGCACCCCTGGGGTCTGCTCTGCACCCTGAGATCTGCCCTGCACCCTGGGGTCTGCCCTGCACCCCTGGGGTCTGCTCCACACCCCTGGGGTCTGCCCCACTCCCCTGGGGTCTGCCCTGCACCCCTGAGGTCCGCCCTGCACCCTGGGGTCTGTCCCACACCCCTGGGGTCTGCCCCGCACCCTGGGGTCTGCTCTGCTCCCCTGGGGTCTGTCCCACACCCCTGGGGTCTGCCCTGCACCCTGGGGTCTGCTCTGCTCCCCTGGGGTCTGCCCTGCACCCTGGGGTCTGCTCCACACCCCTGGGGTCTGCCCTGCACCCTGAGGTCTGCTCTGCTCCCTGGGGTCTGCCCTGCACCCCTGGGGTCTGCCCTGCACCCCTGGGGCCTGCTCTGCACCCCTGGGGTCTGCTCTGCTCCCCTGGGCAGTTCACGGCCACGGCCATGGGAACGGCGCCGCCTTGTGGCCTGCGCGGAGACAGCTCCCAGCCCGGCGCCGCTCAGCCCCCAGCCCGGCTCCGGTTCCCAGGCTGTGCCCTGCGGGTTTCCCCCTCTGCCACAGGACTCTCCAGGGGGGAACCACAGCAGCTCCTGGGGAGATGCAAGGCCAGGCCCTGTCCCGAGGGGCCGTGAGGTCACTGCAGCCTGCCCACAAAGGGTCACTCATCCCCTACCCACCGAGCTGTGGCAGCTGGGACATGGCTCTGGGGGGCTGGGGTGCTCAGCCCAGGGTTGGGGGCGGGGGGTTACAGCTCAGGATTGGAGCAGAGAGCCTGGGATCAAGGTACAGAATCCAGGATCAGGGTGCTGAGCCCAGGACTGGGGCTGCAGGGCCCAGCTGGCAGCCAGCTGGGAGGGGACCCAGGGCTGGAAGGGGACCCAAGGCTGGGAGGGGACCCAAGGCTGGGAGGGGACCCAAGGCTGGGAGGGGACCCAAGGCTGGGAGGGGACCCAGGGCTGGGACTCCCAGAGCCTGCTTCCCACTGGCACCCCAGGGAGACTATTTTGGGCCAAAAAAGCCCCGGTTTGAGCAGCAGCTGCTCAGCAAAGTCGTTGTGGGCTGGGACTGGGGCTGGGGGGGGGGGGGGGATGAGACCTCCTCAGGCAGCCCTGGCCACATCTGCTGCGAGCTGCCTGCTCCCCCGGGGCCGGCCCCTGGCCCCCTGCCGCCCTGCCGGTGCCGTTTCGGTGCCGTTCCGGTGCCGTTCCTCCTCCCACAGCAGACAAACAGCTGGGAAGCCTGGAACGTTTCTCATGCAGCTCAAGTGCTGCTTCCGGAGCAGGGCTGCAAGTTCCTCCTCTCCAGGGGGGGGGAGGGGGCTGCTGCTGCTCAGCCTGGCTGCGTGTCCCACCCCCCCCCCGCCCACAACCCAAACCGGAGAGGCAAGGCTGGGAAAAGCTCAACGAGATCAGAGGCAGGCCTGGGCAGCAGGCAGCGCTGGCACCGGTGCCAGGGGACCAGGAAGAGCCCAAGCAAAGCCTCAGGAAGGCTGCAGCCATTCCCTGCCCCAGCAGCTGGCACTGACTGCCCCTGCAGGGATGGCCCTGGGGGGGCCGGGCAGGGAGGGAGCTGGGGGGGCAGGCAGGGAGGGCGCTGGGGGGCAGGCAGGGAAGAGGCAGGGAGGGCCCTGGGGGGGCGGGCAGGGAGGGAGCTGGGGGGGCAGAGAGGGAGCTGGGGGGGCAGGCAGGGATGAGGCAGGGATGGCCCTGGGGGGCGGGCAGGGAGGGAGCTGGGGGCAGGGATGGCCCTGGGGGTCAGGCAGGGAGGGAGATGGGGGGGCAGGGAGGGAGATGGGGGGGCAGGGGAGGGAGGGAACTGGGGGGCAGGGGAGGGGAGGGAACTGGGGGGCAGGGAGGGGAGGGAACTGGGGGGGCAGGGGAGGGGAGGGAACTGGGGGGCAGGGAGGGGAACTGGGGGGCAGGGGAGGGGAACTGGGGGGGCAGGGAGGGAACTGGGGGGGCGGGCAGGGAGGGCCCTGGGGGGGGCAGGGATGGAGCTGGGAGGCGGGCAGGGAGGGGCCCTGGGGGGCGGGCAGGGAGCTGGGGGGCAAGGGATGGAGCTCGGGGGGCGGGCAGGGAGGGAGCTGGGGGGCGGGGCAGGGAGCTGGGGGGCAGGGATGGAGCTCGGGGGACGGGCAGGGAGGGAGCTGGGGGGGCGGGATGGCCCTGGGGGGCAGGGAGGAGGGGCCCTGGGGGGCAGGCAGGGAGGGCCCTGGAGGGCAGGCAGGGAGATGGGGAGCAGGGAGGGAGATGGGGGCAGGGAGGGAGAAGGGGGGCAGGCAGGGAGGGGAGGGCCCTGGGGGGGCAGGGATGGAGCTGGGGGGGCAGGCAGGGAGGGCCCTGGGGGGCCAGGGATGGAGCTGGGGGGCAGGCAGGGAGGGCCCTGGGGGGCAGGCAGGAGCGCTTGGCTCGGCCCCCAAGGTGCCAAGGTGGCTTCAGGGCCGAGGGGCACAGGCAGGGTGGCAGCCTGGCCGCTAGAGGAGGCTGGCAGGCTGCAGAGCTGAGCCCAGCCCCAGCCCTTACCTCGGAGCCGTAGGTCTGGGCCACATGGCAGAGCAATTGAGGAAAGGAGATGTCAAAGAGCAGGGCCCGGACCGGGGCGGATTTGGCTGAGGGAGAGAAAGGAGGCGCTGGGAGAGCTCCGGGCCGGGGCAGGGGGAGGCAGGGCAGGAGCTGGGGGGGAACAGGATCCTGCTTCCTCCAGGCAGCTTTCCTAACCCCCAGCTGCTTGTGTGTGAACCAGGGCTGCCAAGAGCCTCCCTGCAGAGCCCATCTGCCTCCTTTCCAGCCCCTAAAAGCAGCTTTGCCCCCCACCCCAAGGGCAGGGGCAGCCCCAGCCCCCAGGCCCCCAGGCCCAGCCCGCTGAGCTCCCCCCCCGACGAGGAAGGTCAGAGCACAGTTTTCATCACTGGCTGTCAGAGTCCTTATCTGGGCTCTTGGCTGGGGAGAAGCAGCTGAGCCCCCCCCCTCCCCGAGCAGGGAACAGCCCCAGTCAGGATGGCTCCGTGTGAGGGCGGCAGGTGCCCAGGTCCACACTGGCACCCAGCCATGTGCCCCCTGTGCCAGGCTCCCTGCTGGGCCTGGCAGGGCTCAGCTGACTCTGGCCCCACAGCTAGGCCCAGGTGAGCCCAGCTGGGCCCCACAGCATCCCCCCCCCCCCCCCCAAAGAGGGAGCAGTGTTGGGGGGGCACAGCCCCAGCCACCCCCCAGCCACTCACAGCCTTCGCCGCCGATCTGCTTGGTGAACTCGTTCAGCCCTGGGGGAGAGAGGAGGACACAGGGGCGTGGTGGTGACACCAGGGGAGGTGGCAGGGGGCTGCCCCCGACCCTGCAGACCCCCTCCTGCACCCCACCCCAGGGCAGGGCCCAGCTCTGCAGACACCCTCGGGGTGCAGCAGGGCCAAGCCACCTCCTCCCTCCCTGCCCCTGCAGCCAAACAGGTCCAGCAGCACTGCCTCTGCCCACAGCCTCCCTCCAGACCCAGCTCTGCCTGGCTGTGTGGGGCTCTGAGCCTGCCTCTTGCCAAGCTCCCCTGGCACCAGGGCTCCAAAGGGCCAGGCTGGGGGGGGCTGGAGCTGCCCTGGGCATCCCCCACTGGAGGAAGCTCTCACACTTGCCAGGGCACTGCTCACAGCAGGGCACAGGCAGAGGGATGCCCTGGGTGCCAGGCTGTGCCAGTGCCCTTGGCTCTCTTCACACCCTGAAACGAACCTGCCCTGTCAGGCAGAAAGGAAGGAGCTGGGGGGGTGCAGCCCCCCCAAGATCAGACAGCAATGGAAGGGTTTGGGTGGGAAGAGACCTTCAAAGGTCCAAGCCCTGCAGCCAGCAGGGACAGCCCCAGCAAGAGCCCCAACCAACCTGGCCTGGAAGGGGCTCCAGGGGTGCAGCATCTCCCACCCCTCTGGGGACCCTGGGCCAGGGCCTCACCACCCCCAACATCAAAAACTTCTTCCTGCTCTGCCTCTTGGAGCTCAAACCATCACCTGTGGCCCTGGCACCACAGGCCCTGCTCAAGCCTCTGTCCCCAGCTTGCTGGGAGCGCTGAGAGCTCTCCCTGGAGCCTTCTCTTCCCTCCCTGGGGCCCTGCTGGCTCCAGGGCTGCACAGCCACACCCAGCCCTGTCTGGGGGTGAACTCGTGGGGCTCCCCCAACTCTGCCCAGCCCCACTGTGGGCCAGCAGCACCCCCGGGGGGTGGGGGGGGGGGCACTCACTTGATGAACTTCCGAGCGAAGGACTTCAGCTTGCCGGTGGCTGCCGCCGCTGCCAGCAGCAGGTCCAAGCTCTTCCCAGACAGCATGTGACCCAGGACCCCCAGCAAGCCCTCGGGGGACTTGGAGTGATCTGCATCCATGGTCTGCAGACAAAGGAGAGGACAAAGCAGCCGTGGGGAGCAGTCATGGGGCAGGTGAGCCGCAGAGCCACGGGGCAGGGCGGGAGGCTGCCAGGGCTGTCCCGTGAGGCCCAGCAGGGCACGGATGAAGGGGGGGGGGGGGGGCCGGGGGAGCCCTCCCCGCGACCCCCAGGCCTCAGGGAGGTGGCAGAGCAGCATGACCGGCAGCCAAACGTCCTCTGGAGGCAAAGAGAATGATGCAGGGATTGGGAGGAGCCTGTGGGGAGCAGGGCAGATGCACGTGGGGAGGCAGGAGGGGCAGAGCTGGCTGGGCTCAGGCTGCTGGCACTCCACCGTGTGCCACCTGACAGCTCCTCCAGCCTGCTGGGGAAGGAGGCAGGGAGGGAGGGAGGGAGGCAGGGAGGGAGGGAGGGAGGCAGGGAGGAGGGGAGCTCCTGGTCTCCATGGCAGAGCAGCAAGGCTGGGAGTGATTCCCCCTTTGCTCCATCCCAGGGCAGGGGCAGCTCAGGCACCTCCCAGGCGCTGCCTCGGTGCCGCTGGCAGCAGGCTCTGGGGCCAGGGCCCCTGCCCAGGCTGGGCCTCACCTTCAGGATGTTGGTGACAGTGGGCTCAGCCCTCAGGATGAGGCCAGGGTTGGGCTGGATGTTGGCATTCTCTGCTGATTTCAGGTGTGGAGCATGCTCCCTGTCTGCATCCCTGGGGGGGGGTCCACCAGGAAGGGAGCAGTGAGCAGGACCTGCCCAGCCTGCCCCCAGCCCCTCAACCACCCCCCCCCCCAGGGGAAGGCCACCCCCCAGCTGCAGAGGACAGACTTTGGCTGTGCTTGAGCTGCCACTGACAGCAAAGCTTCAGCCCTCCAGGCCACCCTGTGCCAGCTGCAGGGCAGTGGCAGCACAGCTGCATCCTCACACCCCTGCACCCTTCCCAGAAGGAGAAGCAAGAGGAGCTGCCCCAGGCCCACTTGGTCCCCAGCCTTCTGAGGGAGGGAGCTGTACCTTTTGGCAGTCAGGTTGCTCATGTTGGCCTCTGACAGCAGCCCCTGCTTGTTGCACTCCTGCAGCAGCTGACACATGCAGTTGCAGCTGGAAGAGAGGGGAGAGCACTGCTGCAGCCCTGGGCGACGCTGCAGGGCAGGAGCACTCCTGGGCTGTGCTCCCAAGCCCTGCTCCCAACCCCCCCCCCCCACCCCCAAGGATGCTGCAGGGCCTAAAGCAGCTGCAGATTTCACCCAGCACCACTCAGCCCCTCACTGCCTTGCTGATTTGGCAGCAGCAGGGCCTCCAGGAGGAGGGGTTGGAGCAGAAAGCAGAGAAAGCCTGGTCAGGAGCTGCCCCAGCAGCTCCCAGCACAGCAGCCGGGGGGGGGGGAGATGGGGGTGGTGTGGCCCAGGCTGAGGGCAGGCCAGCCCTGGGCAGGCTGAGCACTCACTTGCATCGCTGATCCACCTTGTCCAGCAGGGGAGTCAGCTTCAGCAGGAACTCGAAGGCACAGTTGACGTCCTCGGTGAAATCCTGCTGCTCACAAGGCTCAGAGCTCAGCCCAGAGCCCACAGCAGCCTCCCTCTGCCCCTCCCTCCCCCCACCTTGTCCATTAGAGGAAGGCTGTGAAGCATTTCCTACCCCCAGGCACCCCCAGCTGAGTGCTGCAGCTGACAGCCCCCCAGGCCTCACCTTGTCCCCCTGGGGATACTTCTTCAGCTTGACCAGGACCTGGGGGATCTGAAAGGCACAGAGCAGGAAGTGAGAGGCCAAGGCAGGCCCTGTGCTGCAGGCAGGACCCCCACAAAGCAGCAGCCCCCCCCCCCCCCACAAGAGACACTTGCAAGCAGCTGCAAACTGGCTGGGCCCAAAGGGTGGTAGGAGTGGAGCTGGCTCCAGGGGAGGCCAGGCCCAGGAGCTGCTCCCCAGGGCTCAGTGCTGGGCCACTTCTCTGGGATGTCTTTAGGGTGAGGGCACCCAGGCACCCCTGGAGCAGCAGTGCTGTGGCCAGCAGCAGCAGCAGGGCAGGGATTGTCCCCCTGGCCTGGGCACTGGGGAGGCCACACCTTGGATGCTGGGGTCAGCTGTGGGCCACTCACTCCACTGAGGGGCTGGAGCAGGTCCAGAGAAGGGCAACAGAGCTGGGGAAGGAGAGGCCCTGGACAGCAGTGCTGATGCTCAGCAGCTTGCAGAAGAGCCAAGGCAGGAGGGGACAGGAGAGGAAAACAAATCCTGTGCCAGGATTCAGGGCTCAGCAGGGGCTGAGCAGGCAGGGAAGAGGCAGCAGCAGTGCCAGGGCCTGGAGCTCTGTGCCCATGGTGGGGCTGGGCTCCTACCCTCAGGAAGGTGAAGGCTGTGGAGCTCTGTGCCCATGGTGGGGCTGGGCTCCTACCTTCAGGAAGGTGAAGGCTGTGGAGCTCTGTGCCCATGGTGGGGCTGGGCTCCTACCTTCAGGAAGGTGAAGGCTGTCCACTTGAGCTCCTCTGTGCCCTCTGGGGACTCGATCAGGCCCACAAAGCAAGCCTTCCAGATCTCCAGCACGAAGAGGGGGGTGGGGATGCGCTGCAGGGCAGAAGGGAAAGCCCACCCAGTGCTGGAAAGGCCACCAAAGGCCTCCCCCCCAGCCACAGCCAAGCCCTGACCCCCTGTGAAGGTGGGGATGAGCTCCTGCTGCTCCCAGCAGCTGCATCCATGCCCTTGGAGCAGGATGAGCACTGGGAGGTCGCACAGCTGAGAGCTGCAGCCAGGTCCTGGTGCCAGAGCCCAGCCCCAGCAGAACAAGATGCCACTTCCCTACCTGCATCCTCTTCACCATCATCAGCTGCTCCACCAGGGGCTGGGTCTCTCCTGTGAGGTTCATGGTGCCCTCCAGCAGCACCACAGCATGCACAGTGGGGAAGCCAGTCTTGTTCAGCTGCTCAGAGTGCACTGACAGCATGGTGGGGATGCTGGGGGGCAGAGGACAGCACAGGGTCACTGCAGCCCTGCAGGGATGGATCCTTGCTCCTCCTGCCACATCCTCCTTTCCCAGCCAGGCCCCTGACCCCTGCTGTGGGCTGTAGCTCCTTTGTCCCACCACAGCCTGGGCTCTGGGAGCAGCTCCAGGGGGGTCCAGAGCGAGGATGGCAGCCCTGGTGTGGCCAGGGCAGCTGAGGGGCAGTGAGGGGCCCCAGGAGCACCACAGGAGCAGCCTCTGGACAAGGCTCTGTCACAGCAAGTCAGCACTAGCCCTGCCCCCACTCCTGCCCCAGGGCCTTCTGTCAGCCCCAGCTCAGGGCTGCTGCAGGGCTCTGAGCTGGGAAGGGACAGGACAGCAGGGAGCCGGCGTGGAGGGGGCCAGGAGGCTCTCAGCCCCCACACCAAGCAGCTCAGTCCCTCACTTTACCCTCCAAGCCCCCCGGGGACAGCAGCACAAAGCTACCTCTTGGTGAGGGAGATGCAGTCATCAGCCTGGCCGCGCAGGGGGAGCCGCTGAGGCCGCTCAGACTCTCCCCCAGCTTGACAAGAGACTGCTCCACCACGCTCCAGGAGGCTGGGGAGGGAGGGCAGGCTGAGAGGCAGGCAGGCAGCACACCTCTGCCAGCCCAGGCCGAGGGCCTGCGTGCCCCCCAGCAGCTCCTGTCCCCGGCCCAGCCTGGCACAGCCCCCGGGCCAGATGTGGGCACCGGGTGAAGGTGCAGGGCGGTGCCAGGCGCGCCGGGGGGGGGGCAGGACGTGCAGGGGCTCCTGCAGCCTGCCCGCTCCCTCTGCTGCTCTGCCAAGGGCAGCACGGAGGGAAGGGAGGGGGCAGAGGGTGGCACAGAGCCAGGGAGGAGACTGCTCCAGCAAGAGGGCTGAAGATGGATGGGCTTGGAGCTGCAGGGCCAATGCGGCAGGAGCCGGGCAGGGGAGAGGGGGAGGGGGAAGAAACCCTCCCAGGGCAGGGGGAGGAGGGGAGGAGGAAGCCCTGGCAGCGGGCAGGGCAAGGGGCAGGGACATACAGGCCTCCTCCAGCTTGGCAATGTGGATCAGGGCACGGTTCTTGGTGCTGCTGAGCATCTTCTCCAGCCTCTCCAGGCACATCTTCAGCTGCCCCTCAGCTGCCCCCTGCTCCAGAGGCTCCTTCAGCCTCTCGCCGTAGAAGGTGGCGCAGCGCAGGAGCCAGGTGAGGGCACTGATCAGCGCCCGGCACAGCCCAATGCACTCCTCTGCCTTGCCATGGCAGCTGGGAAGGGGACAGCAACAAGCCTGGGCTGACTCTGAGCTCTGGAGGCACAGACACAGCTCAGGGATCCCAACCCCCACACCGCCCAGCCCGGCCCGGCCCAGCCCAGCCCCGGCCTGGCAGCTCCTCCGCCGCAGCCCCTGGGCATCCCCTGCTGTGCCAGGGGACAGCAAAGCCTGCCCAGCGCTGCCTCCTCCCTGGCCACTCTCTGCTCGAGGGAAACCTTCCAAGCCTCTAATGAAATTATCTTGCTAAGAGAGGCTCAGCATCGATCAAGGCTCTGGGAGAGGTGAGCAAAGCTTTCCCCTCCCGGTGCACAAAGCGCCGGGGCCAGGAGTCCTGATCAAATTAAGCAGAGGATCAGATTAGGCAGGGCCTGGATTAAGTGCCTGGCTCTGCAGTTGGCCAGCAACAGCTCCTTGTCAACATCTGTGACTGATGCATATTCATTGCTGCTGCTGCTTCATTTCACCTCACTGAAGAGCTGCTACCTTCCTCCTCCTCCTCCTCTTTCCCTTCCTCCTCCTCCCCCCGGAGCCCTCCGTCGCCTGCTCTCTGCTCCAGCCTCCCAGCAGAGGCTCTCAGGGGTTAACAGGAAGATTTCTGAGAGCTTCCTAAAAAAGTTTGGGCCTTTTTTTTGTTCCTTTCCTTGTGGCCTGAATTGTCTGCACTCCCCTGGGCCCTGCACCACCAGCGGAAGAGCACGGAGCAAAACAAGGCAGCTGCCTGGGGCAGCGCAGGCAGAGCTGCCAGGCAGGGCCCTGGGAAGCTGCAGAGGCCACACATGAGAAGGGGACAAACGGCCTCAGGGCTCAGGCCCATCCCCTGTCCACCTGAGCTGGGCAGCAATGTGCCAGCAGAGATATTTCTTCCACAGCAGCCTCCCCAAGAGCTCCTGGGGTCTGTTTGGGACTCCCTCTGCTCCCCCCAGGCTGGCAGCCAGAGTGGGGACAGCAGCTTGGGAATGGAGGTGGAGCTGGAGGGGGGCAGCCTGCCCCTTGCTGCCAGGGTGAGTGCCCCAGGCTCAGCCAAGCCCCACTGGGGCCTGGGTACTGCCCACCTGGGGCCAAGGGGAGAGAGCTGGAAGGGGCAGGGGGTACCTGAGGCGGTCACAGAACATGTCCATGATCTCCAGCAGGGACTGCACACACAGGTCCCGGGAGAAGTCGTCGAACTAGAGCAGGAGAAGAAGGAAGGGGTTCAGATGGGGGCTGCTGGGCTTCAGCAGCTCCAAACCCTAACTCAGCTCCTTCCTGCAGGGGCTGGGCTGGGCTCTGCTGCCCGCCCTGGCAGCTGCCCAGCAGTCACTCTGACAAGAAGTAGGTCAGAGCCATCCGACGGCTGGGTCGTGCCCTCCGCGCTGCCGCGGGAGGCAACCGGAGCACGGCAGCAGGGTCGAGGCAGGGCTCTCTCGGCAGCCTCCACCAAGCAGCATCGGGGGCCCGAAGCTCTGACGCGGCAGCGGCTGGATGCCAGCCCGTGTGCCCATCCCCGGCTCGGCGGGGCTGGCAGCCTGTGCCAAGAGCGCGGCCGCGGGGCTGGGAGGCCGGTGGGCAGCAGAAGCGCAGCTCCCCGCCCCCTCGCCGAGCAGATGGGGCCGCCCCCGCCGGGCCGGAGCTAGCCCGCGGCTCTCTGCTCAGCCCATGCTGCTCTGAAGGAGGAGGACTCAGCTCTCAAGGTCAGCGCTGCCCAGCCTGCCGGAACGGGCAGCGACGGACAGCCGGGGCGAGGGCACCGAGCCCGCGCCGCCCGCAGCAGCCCTGGCGCTGCGCTGGGTGCCAGCCGCCCCGCAGCACCGGATGGGTGCTGAGCCCCGCTGGAGGGGTCCCCATCCTCACCAGGGCTCGGTGGGACGTTTATGGCACAGCTCTAAGCTGTGGCAGCCCCCAAACCAGGCTGGCATCACGGGGCTGTTAGCATCTTGCGCCTCTTGTCCCCCACTAATCACAGGGAGGTGGGAGGAAAGAAATTGTTCCCCTCTCGAAGTCTTCCTCTTCAAATCATCCCCCCCCCCCTCAAATCCTGCTTCAAATCACACCCCCCCCCAAATCCTCCTTCAAATCATCCCCCCCCTCAAATCCTGCTTCAAATCATCCCCCCCCCCAAATCCTGCTTCAAATCATCCCCCCCCAAATCCTGCTTCAAATCATCCCCCCCAATCCTGCTTCAAATCATCCCCCCCTCAAAGCCTGCTTCAAATCATCCCCCCCCAAAAAGCCTGCTTCAAATCATCCCCCCCTCCAATCCTGCTTCAAATCATCCTCCCCTCCAAATCCTGCTTCAAATCATCCCCCTCCAAATCCTGCTTCAAATCATCCCCCCCCTCCAATCCTGCTTCAAATCATCCCCCCCCTCCAATCCTGCTTCAAATCATCCTCCCCTCCAAATCCTGCTTCAAATCATCCCCCCTTCAAATCCTGCTTCAAATCATCCCCCCTTCAAATCCTGCTTCAAATCATCCCCCCCCCTCCAATCCTGCTTCAAATCATCCCCCCCTCCAATCCTGCTTCAAATCATCCCCCCCTCCAATCCTGCTTCAAATCATCCCCCCCCCAATCCTGCTTCAAATCATCCCCCCCCAATCCTGCTTCAAATCATCCCCCCCCTCCAATCCTGCTTCAAATCATCCCCCCCTCCAATCCTGCTTCAAATCATCCCCCCCTCCAATCCTGCTTCAAATCATCCCCCCCTCCAATCCTGCTTCAAATCATCCCTCCCTCCAATCCTGCTTCAAATCATCCCCCCACCAAATCCTGCTTCAAATCATCCCCCCACCAAATCCTGCTTCAAATCATCCCCCCTCCAAATCCTGCTTCAAATCATCCCTCCCCTCAAATCCTGCTTCAAATCATCCCCCCTCAAATCCTGCTTCAAATCATCCCCCCCCAAATCCTGCTTCAAATCATCCCCCCCCTCCACTCCTGCTTCAAATCATCCCCCCTCCAATCCTGCTTCTAATCATCCCCCACCAAATCCTGCTTCAAATCATCCCCCCCTCCAATCCTGCTTCAAATCATCCCCCCTCCAATCCTGCTTCTAATCATCCCCCACCAAATCCTGCTTCAAATCATCCCCCCCCTCCACTCCTGCTTCAAATCATCCCCCCTCCAATCCTGCTTCTAATCATCCCCCACCAAATCCTGCTTCAAATCATCCCCCCCCTCCAATCCTGCTTCAAATCATCCCCCCCTCCAATCCTGCTTCAAATCATCCCCCCCTCCAATCCTGCTTCAAATCATCCCCCTCCAAATCCTGCTTCAAATCATCCCCCCTCAAATCCTTCTCTAAGTTATTCCCCCTCAAATTCTTCTCCCTCGAATTCTTCCCCCCTGAATTATTCTCCTCCTAAATGACTCTTCCCTTAAATTAATCTCTTTTGAGTTATTCTCCCTTCCATTACTCTCCCTTAAATAATTCTCCCTTCAGCCCAGAGGTCACCCCTGACAAAAGCTGCTGCCCGAGGAGGCTGGGGGGGCCTGGGGCAGCCTGCAAGGGGCTACCCTGCTTCCCCCCCCCCAGAGCAGCCCCAGCCACCAAGCAGAGGCAACCACAGAGGGCTCATCCCCACCAAAGCATCACAGGGACCACCAAACCCCCCCGTGGGAAGCCAGCTGGCCTCAGAGCCCGTGGCTGGGTGCTGGCAGCCCTCCCTGGCTGCGTTGTTTTCCCATCTCCAGCTCGGGCTGCCCGGGGCAGTGCCAGCGCCGGCGGCGGGCAGGGAGGGCTGCGGCTTCCGGCAGCCCAGGCGTGGTTTGACACGCAGGGCGCTGCGGGGCAGGGGCCTGCCGGGCCCCACACGACGGAGGGAGGGATGGAGGAGGCTTCCACACCCACGGCCGTGCCCCCTGGAAGCAGAGGAGGTGGCAGCAGCCCTGTGCCCAGCGGGCCCGGGGAGGGCTGCGGGGCTGAGCGGCGCTGCTGACTCAGCAGAGGAGGTCCTGTTCCACTTGACCTATATTCGGTGAGAGCGGTGGGGAGGGAAGGGATCCACGGGGCCAAGGAGAGCAACCTCAAAGGCAGCACCTGCCGGAGCCATACCTTGCTGATGGCCGTCAGGACGGTGGAATACGACACCATCTAGGAACAAAAACAGCAGAGGGCCAGCGGCGGCGCCCCGGCGGCGGAGCCCCGGCGGGAGCCCGGCACGGAACGGCAAGGTCAGGGGCACGGCCCCCGCCGCCCGTCCCCGCACAGGCAGGGCTGGGGCTGGGCTGCTGACCCGGCACAAATCCAAAGAGACGTTTTTAGGTGACGGCTGATAGCTCTCACACAAACCCCCCGGCGACGCTCGGCGGCTCAGGCGCCGGCAGGGCTGAGCGCTCCCACCCCAACCTGCAGCCTGGCGAGGGGCAGAGGCTGCTGCCAGCACCCAGCCCTGCCTCGGGCACACCTTGGGCCCTCTACCACCTGCCCCAGCCCGGGAGAGGCACGGATGGGAGACTGAAGGGCTCAGCACACACACACCCCCCCCGCCCCGAGCCGGGCCGGGGGAGGTGGCCGGCAGGGGGTGGGTACCGGGAGCCTGGCAGCCAGGGGCTGGGTGAGTACCTGGGAGCTGATGGCATACTTCAGGTAGGACAAGATGAGTGGGTTTGGCGAGGGCCCGATCATGGCCTGCTCCAGAAGAGCCTCTGCAAGCAAAGGAGAGGGGCCAGGAGGTCCCAGGTCAGCCCATGCACGGGGCAGGGACACTCACACACAGACCTGCTCTGCCCTCATGCCACAGGAGAGGTGGCAAGGACAGACTGTGCCAACCACAGCGACCCTCTGCCGCCCTTCCCCGGCTCCAGCTGAGTCCCACAGCTTCCTAATCCCCCCCCGTGGCAAAAGCCAGGGGATGATTCAGGCAGCGTGAGCCAGCCTCCTGCTAACTCAGCTCTGTCCCAGGCACCCCGGCCCCAAAGGGCTGCCTGCTGCTCTCCAGGCACGTTCCCCCTGCCTCCCACGACCTGCCCAGGAGCTTCTCGCACCCTCCACCGAGTGATTTGTTTCAGCTCTGGCACCTGGGGCTGAACTCGGGGCAGGCAGCGCCCTCCCCCCGGCCCCCAGCCGGGACCAGCCCGGCACGTCTGGGCCCTCCCTGCCGCCGGCTGCCTGCCAGCGCCGGGGCCGGTGCAGGCTGGAGGGGCTCTGCCCGTCCTATCTGCTCAGTCAAGCCTTTAATTGACCATTTGAACTATGGCAGAGCACAGCAACCACCTCCGGAAAGCAGGCCCCGGGCTGCTGCACGGCTCCTAAGTAGGTCAAAGCGCCCAGATGCAAGAGGGGGCAGGAGCTGTTTGGGAAGTCCTTGCCCCAAAGACAACGAAGAGGAGGAGGAGGAGGAGCTGTCACTGGATGCCAACCACGGGAGCAGGAGACTCCCTGGGTCTTGCTGGAAGGCTGAGGGCTCGGCCAAAAGCATCCCAGCTCGAGGACAGAAGGCTAATGGCAGCCTCCCCCTCCCCAGCCAGTCAGGGAGTGTCAACTCGAGCCAGCCACATGCTGCTCCCCGCTGCAGAAGTGTCAGCACAGATTTGCTGGGCACTGCCGTGATCCTGGCAGCCTGTGCCAGCTTCTCCTCCTTTGTGCTTCCCCTCTGAAAGGCAGGAGCTTGGGAAAGGACAGCTCCAGGGTCTCGGCAGCAGCCTCCCCGCGTGCCCACAGCGAGGCTCCTGCTGCCCAGCACGGCCTCGGTGCCTTGGACGTTCCCGGCAGCAGCCTCCCCGCGTGCCCACAGCGAGGCTCCCTGCCTGCCCAGCACGGCCCTCCGGTGCCTTGGGACGTTCCCTTCTGCAGCCCCTTCGAGCCACTCTGCCACCTCCAGCCCCGCAAGGCCAAGCCCCACAGCTCCAGCCCAGCCCCACAGCTCCAGCTCAGCTTCCCCACAGCTCCAGCTTCCCAGCTCAGCCCCTCCAGCCCACTCAGCTCCTCCAGCCCCACAGCTCCAGCTCAGCTCCCCCACAGCTCCAGCTCAGCCTCTCCAGCCCCACAGCTCCAGCTCAGCCCCTCCAGCCACTCAGCTCCTCCAGCCCCACAGCTCCTCCAGCCCCACAGCTCCAGCTCAGCTTCTCCACAGCTCCAGCTTCCAGCTCAGCCCCTCCAGCCACTCAGCTCCTCCAGCCCCACAGCTCCAGCTCAGCTCTCCCACAGCTCCAGCCCAGCCCCTCCAGCCCCACAGCTCCAGCTCAGCTTCCCCACAGCTCCAGCTCAGCCCCTCCAGTCCCACAGCTCCAGCTCAGCTCCCCCCACAGCTCCAGCTCAGCTCCCCCACAGCTCCAGCTCAGCCTCTCCAGCCCCACAGCTCCAGCTCAGCTCCCCCACAGCTCCAGCTCAGCTCCTCCAGCCCCACAGCTCCAGCCTAGCCCCACAGCTCCAGCTCAGCTCCAGCCCAGCCCCTCCAGCCCCCACAGCTCCAGCTCAGCTCTCCCACAGCTCCAGCCCAGGCCCCTCCAGCCCCACAGCTCCAGCTCAGCTTCCCCCACAGCTCCAGCTCAGCCCCTCCAGCCCCACAGCCCCAGCTCAGCCTCTCCAGCC
The DNA here is from genome assembly GCF_026170545.1 of Melanerpes formicivorus. NCBI lineage: Eukaryota > Metazoa > Chordata > Aves > Piciformes > Picidae > Melanerpes > Melanerpes formicivorus. Next base: position 1,308,081 of record NW_027142464.1, on the reverse strand, counting down.
CCACAGCTCCAGCTCAGCCCTCTCCAGCCCCACAGCTCCAGCCCCAGCCCCTCCAGCCCCACAAGGCACAGGGCTGGGGCACATCTATGCTGACACCAGCACAGGCAGCAGCAGGCAGGGGACAGAGCCAGCCTGAGGATGGAGTTTGACAAAACCCAGCAGAGGGAAAAAAACCCTGATGGGATGGAAGGAGGGCAAAAAAAACCAAGCCCCCAGTGGGGAAAGGTCCCTGCCTTGGGGTGGGGAGTGGAGCATCCCTGCCTTGGGGTGGGGGTGTGGAGCATCCCTGCCTTGGGGTGGGGGTGTGGAGCATCCCTGCCCGCAGCAGAGCTGTTTCCCATCCCCTGGTGCAGCAAACCCTCTCGCCTGTTTCTCCAGGGCTTGCAGACACATGCTTGCTGCACCAGGGTGAAGAACCACCACCAACAACAACAAAAAAAGAAGATTAAATGAAATAAAACCCCTCCCCCCCCCAAGCCAAACCTAGCAACAAGTTTCTATAACTGGCACAGAAAGCCCTGGCAGAGCTTTAAAACCACAGAGCTCAGCAGGTACCAACGGTTGGCAGCAGCCCATCTCCAACGCCCTTGAATAGGGACGGGAAAAGAAAGCTGGGGGTGGGAAGCAGCACCTGGCCTCCTTCACAGAGCTCTTCACTGCCTTGGCTGGCCACAGTGACAGGGCAGATGGGGGTCCTCAGCCCCTCTGGAGGGGGGAAAGAAACTGAGGCAGCAAAGGGAAAGGCGCGCGCGCGGGGGAAGGAGCGGAGCGATGCGCTGCGAGGCCAGGCTGAGGGGGCTGAGGGAGCTGGGGAGAGAAGGCTCCAGGGAGACCTCCTGATGGCCTTTCAGGGGTTCAAGGGGGCTACAGGAGAGCTGGGGAGGGGAAGTTTATCAGGGGGGTGTGGGCACAGGATGAGGGGTGATGGCTTTAAACTGAAAGAGGGGAGATTCAGGGTAGGCGTTAGGAAGGGGAATCTTGAGGCTGGATTCTTGAATCAGGATTTGGAGGGGGATGATTTGAAGCAGGATTTGGAGGGGGGGGATGATTTGAAGCAGGATTGGAGGGGGGGATGATTTGAAGCAGGATTTGGAGGGGGATGATTTGAAGCAGGATTTGGGGGGGGATGATTTGAAGCAGGATTTGGAGGGGGGATGATTTGAAGCAGGATTTGGA
>NW_027142464.1:1266930-1306805 GCF_026170545.1 Melanerpes formicivorus | reverse complement strand
CCTGTGCCATGCCACACCGGTGCAGTGCCCATGGTACAGCCATATGGTGCCAGTACTGGTGCCATGGCTATGCCATGCTGGAGCAGTGCCCATGGTATGGCCATATCATGCTGTGCCAGTGCCAGTGCCATGGCTGTGCCATGCTGGAGCAGTGCCCATGGTACGGCCATGTGGTGCCAGTACTGGTGCCATGGCCGTGCCATGCTGGAGCAGTGCCCATGGTACGGCCATATGGTGCCAGTACTGGTGCCATGGCCATGCCATGCTGGAGCAGTGCCCATGGTACAGCCATATGGTGCCAGTGCTGGTGCCATGGCCATGCCATGCTGGAGCAGTGCCCATGGTACGGCCATATGGTGCCAGTACCGGTGCCATGGCCATGCCATGCTGGAGCAGTGCCCATGGTACAGCCATATGGTGCCAGTGCCGGTGCCATGGCCGTGCCATGCTGGAGCAGTGCCCATGGTATGGCCATATGGTGCCAGTACCAGTGCCATGGCCATGCCATGCTGGAGCAGTGCCCATGGTACAGCCATATGGTGCCAGTGCCGGTGCCATGGCCATGCCATGCTGGAGCAGTGCCCATGGTACGGCCATATCATGCTGTGCCAGTACCGGTGCCATGGCCGTGCCATGCTGGAGCAGTGTCTGTGCCGTGCCCACATGGTGGCCATGCTGTGCCAGTGCCGCAGCCAAGCGGTGCCGGTGCCGTGGCCACGCATGGTGGCACAGCGCTGGTGCCACGGCCGTGCCCCCGTGTCCCTAGGCACAATGCGTGGTGCCAGGTGCTGCCCGCTCCCTGCCCCCCTGCCAGGGCAGAGCTGTTGCAGGATGTGTCTCAAGCAGCAAACGTGACCCCCCCCCCCCCTTGCCCCCTTGCTCTGTAGCCGGGGCATGTGCCCCCCCAGCTGGCAGCACGATGCCCTGGGGTGGCACAGCCCCCTCTTGCCCTGCCCCGTGGCCAGCACCCCCTTGCCCTCACACCGCCCTGCGCCCCCCGGGCCGTGCCCTCCTGTCTCGCGTCGCCATCGCACGTCCAGCGTCGGCCCCAGCTTCACCTAGAGGTGGCACAACCGGTGCCCCCCCTCCTCCCCTCTCTCTCTCTGCCACCTCCCCCCGGGCCACCCCCCTGTCCCCCATCCCCACATCCCCTCTCTACCCCCCCCCCCCCCCTCAGCCCCCTCCTCCCCCCCCCCCCAAGCACATACCTCATGGCTCCCGGAGCTGCCCCTGCTTGGGGCCGCGTCGAGCCCAGCTGGCACAGCTTGGCACGCCCTGGCACGGCCTGGCGCGGGGTCCCCCCGACTATGCATGGTGCCGCGGGGGGGGTGGGGTGGTGGTGGGGGCAAGGGGGGGTGGGGATGGGGGATGGGGAGGTGGGGAGTTGGAGGCGGGGTAAAGGGAGCGGCGGGGGGGATGTCCGCGGCCGGCGTCGCTGAATGTAGGGCGCGGGATGGGGAGGGGGAGCGGTGCGGGGAAGGGGCCGGGGGGGGAAGTGGGGTCCGGGAGGGGGTGGGAGGGGGGGGTCGGGGCGCGGTGGGGGCGGGGGCGGGGGAGCCGCTGAGCTCCGTGACAATCACAAGTCTGTGACGTGCGAATTTCAACCCTTTTGTGTTTTGGTCAGGATTTTAAAAGAAAGATATTTTTATGGTAATTGTTGCTGGTCTATTTTACTACATATTTATGTAATAAATATATGATGAAAAAAAAATAATCATCATCCTCCTCCTCCTCATCCGGACCCCCCCCCCTGCCTCGCCCCGGCCCCCCCCCCCCGAACCCACCCTCGCCCCTCACCACCCCACCCCCAGCTGGGCTGGAGCCGGCGGCCTCTTGCCTTCCTCTGCTGGCTGCCGGAGTCGAGGGGAGGGGGCGGGGGGTGTGGGGGGGGTGGGGGGGAGAGGAGGGGGGGCAGAGCGCTGCCAGCGGAGCCATGGGGGCTGGCACCCGACTTGGGGAAGGGAGGTCCTGGCATCTCGGTGCCCGCTTTTGGAGGAGGTGCATGTCCCCCCCCTATTTATCCCCCCCCCACCACTGCAGGAGTCCGGTGGGCACCGTGGGGTTCGTGCTGTCCCTTGGATTTGGTGGGGGTGGGGGTGGGGGGTTGTGTGTGTGTCCCCCCACCCGCGGTGCTATGTACAGGGGTGGCGGTGGGTGCGGGGTGGGCAAGGTGGGGGGGTGGGCTGGGGTCCGTGGGGGCCCTACTGGGCGTCGATGCGGAAGGAGAGCAACTTCTCGGAGTGGAGGTTGTTGAGGGTGCGCAGGTCCGGCAGCTTCAGCAGCAGCTTGGTGAACCTGGAGGTCTCGGCCGGGTGAGTCTTCAGCACCAGCGCCCGCAGGGCACGGATCAGGGTCTCCTGCAGCTGCTCCACCGACGCCGTGTCCTCCATCCCCGAGCGGTCTGCGGGCACCGGCGGGGGAGGGCATCAGCAGGCAGGTCGTAACCCACCCAGCCCCCAGAGTCAGCCTCTGCTCCTCAGCGCCCTCGATCTCCACATCGGCGCCGCTCTCTGCCCCGACTCTCCACATCCCCTCCAGCCTCCAGCCCCACTCTCTACACCCCCCCCCAGCCTCCAGCCTCACTCTCCACATCCCCCCCAGCCTCCAGCCCCACTCTCCACATGCCCCCCTAGCCTCCAGCCCCACTCTCCACATCACCCCCAGCCTCCAGCCCCACTCTCCACATCCCCCCCCAGCCTCCAGCCCCACTCTCCCCGTACCCCCCAGCCTCCACCCCCACTCTCCACATCCCCCCCCAGCCTCCAGCCCCACTCTCCACATCCCCTCCAGCCCCAACCTCCCCCCCCGGCCCGACCCCGGCTCCCACCTGCCGACACCAGCACGACGGCGGTGAAGAGCCCAAGCTCTTCGTCGCTGAGCTGCAGGGCGCTGAGCTTCTCGCTGAACTCGAACATGGAGCTGAGCAGGTCGCCCATGCCCATGCCCCACAGCTCCTCCAGGCTGTACTTCGTCCTGCTCATGAAGGTCACTGTCTGCTCCTTCACGTCGAAGAGCGAAGCGAAGCGAACCATCAGCACCTGTGGCACAGGTGGCATCAGTGCCACGCCGAGGGGCACAGTGCCACGGGGGGCATCCTGCAACGCTGATGGCCACTGTGCCATGCCAAGGGTCATCCTGCACCCCTGTGTTCTACAGTGTGATGCCAAGGGGCACTGTGCCACGAGGGGCATCCTGCAACGCTGAGGTACCACACAAAGCCAAGGGGCACAGTGCCACGGGGGGCATCCTGCAACGCTGAGCTCCCATGCAAAGCCAAGGGGCACTGTGCCACGAGGGGCAATCCTGCAATGCTGTTGGCCACTGTGCCATGCCAAGGGTCATCCTGCACCCCTGTGTTCTACAGTGCGATGCCAAGGGGCACTGTGCCACCAGGGGCATCCTGCAATGCCGTGGGCTACCCTGCCATGGGGCACAGCGCTGAGCCATGGAGCACCCTGCAATGCCATTCTCCTTGCCATGCCTCTTCTGCTGCTGGGCACTGCAATGCCATGATGCACCACACAGTGGCATGCTCTATGCCACAGCTCCACGCCATGGGTCACTGTGCAATGCCATGGGGCTCTGTGTCAGAGCAGGGGGGGCACTGTGCCAGGCTGTGGGGCCTTACGCAGCGCTGTTGGTCACTGGACAATGCCCCTGGGGCTCCATGCTGTGCTCTGGGGCACTGTGCAACGCCACCAGAAGGGAGAAGTGCTGAAGGGGCACCGTGCCCATGCTCTGGGGCTCCATGCCAGCAGCCAGGAATCAACACAGCGTTACAAAGCTCCACGCTGATCCGTGGGGCACAAGGCAATGCCGTGGGGTTTTATGCCGGCCCGCAGGGCACCATGCTGGGCTACGGTGGCACCGTGCCCTCTATTGAGCCTTTGCTGGCCCAGGACATACCTCGAAGGTGCCAGCCTTGAGCAGGGTGACCTGGTCGTGCTGGGAGAGGGCCTGGAAACCGGGAATGTGCTTGGCGAACTCAACGACCTCTCGGACGGCAGGGGTGAAGCTGAGGGAGAAATCCTCCCAGATCTCCTGCACCGAGCGCCCGCTGCGGCCGGGCAGGTGGCTGTTCATGGGGCAGGCCTGCGGGCGATGGCACGGCTCAGCCGGGCACCGCGGGGCTCCCCCGGCCCCGCCACCCGCGGCACGGCCAAGGCGATTACTGCGATTAGCGGCTAAAAATAGCCGGGAACGGGGAGCGGGAGCCTCCGGGGCGCTCACCGGCAGGACGTCCTTGCTGCCGCGGGGCCAGGGGCAGCCCCGCACCGGGGGCTCGGGGTAGGTGGGGGGACAGAGCCGGGGTTCAGGGGGGCCGGGGGCCCAAGCGGGGGGTCGCGTCCCAGCGCAGGAGGCCGCCGTCGCAGGCCGGGGGGGGGTCCCAGCTTGTCGTGCGCGTAGACGAAGATCTCCTTGTGTGCCTTGGCCACCTGCGCGATGACGTCCTCGGTGGCCCCCCCGGGGCTGGGCGAGCGGGGGGGGGGTCAGCTGCTGGGGGAACTGCGAGAAGCAGGCAGCGGGGGCGAGCGGTGGGGGGCCGGGGGGGCGGTGGCGGTGCGCGGCCCCCGCCCGGGGCTGGACCTTCGCCGGGGCTGGGCATGGCCGGTGGGACGCTGCCCATGCTCATGGCGCTCTGCATCTCCGCCAGCATTCGCTGCTTCTCCCGCTTGGGGATGCGCCCGAAGCGCACCGCTGTGGGGACACTGCTGTTAGTGGGGAGACTGGGGGCAAGCTGACAGCCTCCCCGCCCCAGTCGTGCAGGATGAGGGGCTGGGGGCCGCGGGGAACGTGGCCGCATCCCTACGACCCCTGCTGGGAGGAGATTTACAGCCCTGAGTACGGGGAGACTGCGTCCTAGGAGGGGACAAGGAGCACGGAAGGGACCCAGACCCGGAGGGGACAAAACGCCTCAAGCATCAAGGGATCCATGCCAGGAGGGGACAGTGAGCCCTGAGCATGGGGGGGGGGGACACAGTCCTGGATGCGAAAAAGATCCCTGAGCGCCGAGGGACCAATCCTGAGAGGGCACAAAGAGCCCTGAGCAAGAGGGGGACCCGTCCGAGGAGGGAACATCAGAGCTTCGAGCGCGGCAGGGGACCTGTCCCAGGGGAGCTGGGCGCAGGATCGCGCCCCTTGAGGGGCTGCAGAGCACTGGAGGTGCGTTCCCTGGCTCGGGGGTCGGGGGGGGTCGGCGGGGGTGCGTGGCCGGGCTCACCGTCGCGGGACATGCCAACCAGCAGGCACTTCTTGAAGCGGCACTGCTGGCAGCGGTTGCGGTTGATGCGGACGATGGAGCAGTTCTCGTTCTTGAGGCACTTCTTGTACTGAATGTTCTGCTGGATGCTGCGGCGGAAGAAGCCCTGCAGGGGTGGGATAGGAGGTGTCACTTGGGTGTGTCCCCCCCCCACACAAATGCACTTGCGGGGGGGAGGGCTCAGGGTCACCCCAGCCCCCGGTACCTTGCAGCCTTCGCACGCGTGGACGCCGTAGTGGAAGCCGGAGGCGACGTCCCCGCAGACTTTGCAGAGCAGCACCATCCCGTTCAGCTCTGCGGAGGGAGAGGGCTGAGCAGGGCCCTGGGGTGCCCCCCACCAGAGGCAAGGGACCACCTGCCGCCCCCTCGCCCACCCCACTCACTGGTGACGGTGCTGCCGGTTTTGCTGGGAGAGCTGCGGCGCCGCTCATCTGCGGGGACCTGCTGCACCCCGGGGAAGTTCACTGAGGCGCCGTATGACGAGGAGGAGGAGGAGGAGGAGGAGGAGGAAGAAGGGGAAGCATCCTCATGGTGGGCCAGCGAGCCCCCGCCGTAGGCACGGGAATCCTGAAGGGAGCCGGTGGGCGATGGGGGAAAGTAGGTAGGGAAGGGCTGGGAGCCGGACTGGGAGCTGCTGTTGGAGCTGTCGCTGCAGAGCGAGACAGGGCTGGTGCGGCTGGGCGAGGTGCCACTGGAGCCCACGTAGCTGATCACACCGCCTGTGGGCACAGCAGCGAGGCCACGCATGCACCGAGCTGCACGGGGCTCGGCTCCCCCTGCCAGAGAGGGCACCCCTGGGGTGGGCACCGCGGCCCCGGGTGCGGTGTGCTCGGGGAAGCAGCCCGGATGCATCCCGCACCCAGGGGTGTCCCGCGGCCGTGGCCACACATGCACCCTGAGTCAGGCACCACACCCCGCCGGCTGCCACGGGTGCCAGCTCCACGTGGGACAGGGACAGGCGGGTCACTGGGGTGCGTGCCGGCTGGGGACACGGGCACAGCACCCCGGAAACACCCGTGGGAAGAATGTGGGCTGGGAACGCACCGGAGGCGTAACCGGGAGGTCACGGCAGCTACACCTGCCAGCTCCAGCCCCGTGCCCGTGGCTCGGCCCCGCTCCCAGCCCCACAAATCCAGACGGAACCCCACAGCCCTCCCGCCCCCAGCGCCAGGCGGAGTCACAGTGCAGCCCCCTCAGTTAGGGGGATCTGGAGCAAAGAGCAGAGCCTGGGGGAAGCTCTGTGCGTAGGAACCCCACAAGAATGGGGAGCACCCCGCGGTGCTGAGCCCACAGGTAGCGCTGTGAGAGGTCACGGCCCCCTCCCCCAGTTGCCCCCCGCCTTCACCACACGGGGCAGCAGCACCGGGACACGTGGGAGGGGAGGCTGGGGACACACAGGATCTCCGGGGCCATGTGTCTCCCGCCGCACACGGTCCCGCTGGCACAGATGCTGCGCGCCGGAGCCAGCCTGCCACCAACCCCCCCTCACCCAGCCACCGCCAAAGGGGGTCACCGAATCGGGGACAGTGGGCCTGGGAGCTCCAGCTGTTGAGATACCATAACGCTGGAAGGCTCCCCCCTGCCCAAGCCCCATCTTGGAGGGGGAGATCTGGACATACCTAGAGGGACACTAAGAGGTCTGGGAGGGTTTTGGGGGTGGTTTGAGGTGGATCTAGAGGGGGGCTGAGCAGTTTTAGCAATGATCGAGGGGGGGGGGTGGGGTGTCTGAGGGACCTGAAGGGTCCAGAGGAGATTGGAGGTATCCTATGGGGGATACTCCACAGTGGGTCTGGAGGTCCTGAGTGGGAGTCTGGCGGTTCGGGTCTGGAAGGTCCTAGAGGGAGGATGGGTTTCTTGGGGGGGGGCTTGGGGTACCCTGGGGTTAGTCTGGGGGCCCAGTGGGGGTCCTGGGAGCTTTGAGAGGGTGGGAATCCCCCCAGAGGATTGCACCAGGACGCAGAGATCAGCCTCGACCGCACAGCGCCCAAAATCCTGGAGGGGAACCCCCTCAAACCAGCCGCCCGGCAGCTCCCCCCCCCCTCCCAACAACAAGCTCAGGCGGCCTCACGCCGCCGCCCCACGTGCTCCATCCGCACGTGGCCTGGCTCGGCCCCGCCCCTTCACGCTTTGCTCCGCCCCCTTGGCAGCCCATTGGTTCCCCCGTGAGGCTCCGCCCCTTCGCGTTACCCCGGAGATAGCGCGCGCGCTGCGCCCCCCCCGACCACCCTCCCCGCCCGTCAGACAGGAGCGCGAGCGCTTCCGGGTGTGGCGTCATGGGGGGGAGGGGGGGGCAGCGATGACGTCATCTGGCGGCCAATGGGCGGGGGCGGGGCGGGGCTGCGGGGAAAACAAACCCCGCACGTGGCAGCGGCGGGGAGGGGGACACGTGCCGGGGGGGACACGGGGACACCGCCCCCGTTCACACACACACACCCCCCCCGGCCCTGCCCGGTGCGCGTCCCCGCGCGGGGCGCCCCGGAATGCGCGTTCCCCCCCCCCGCCGCCCACGGAATGCCCGGTCCCCGCTGCGCCGCTCCCGGTGCGCGTCCCTCCCGTCCCGCTGCCCCGGGACACCCCGGGACAGGCGCGTTCCGCTCCGGTGCTGGTGCCCGGGACACCCCAAGGCGCCGATACCGGTTCTCCCCCTTCGTACCCCCCGGGACACCCTGGTGCCCGTGTCCAGGACATTCCGGTGCACCGATCTGGGTCCCCATTCTTCCTACCCCCAGGAACATCCCGGTTACGGTGTCTCGGACACTCTGGTCCCGGTGCTGAGGACATTCCGGTGCACCGATCTCTGCCCTCATCCTTCCTACCCCTAGGGACACTCCGGTCCCGGTGTCCCTGACACTGCAGTCCCTCTGTCCCGGCCGCCCCGGTACACTGCCCCCAATCCTCACTCTTTCTACTCCCGGGGACAACTCGGTCTCGCTGTCCGGGACACCGCGGTGCAGCGCCCCCGGTTCCTACTCCCGACGTTCAGGACTCCCCGGTTTCCCATTTCCATCCTTCCCACCCCGGCGACCGGAGCTCCCCGGTACCGGTGTCGAGGTCGCCCCGATGCCAGCGCGTATCCCACCCCGGCCCCGCTGCCCGGTCCTTACCCCGCTATGCAGGACCGCCCGGTCCCGGTAGGAAGGAGCCCCGTTCCGGGATGCGGTCCCGGCGCGCATCCTGCCCGGTGGGGTGTGCAGGACCCTCCGGTCCCGATGTCCGGACCCCTCCAACTCGCGGTCTCTGCGCGCAGCCCCCTTCGCTGCTGTCCCCGGTGCACTGACCCCCGTCTCCGGTCGCTCGGGATCGCTCCCGGTGCCGCGGGGATGGGGAAGGGAGGGGTGTCTCCAGCGGGGCACTGACCTGTGCTGCCGGTCTCGGGGGCGGCCATCCTTTGGGGGGACCGGGGAGGGGGGGGGGATTACGGGAAACGGCTCCACCGAGCCTCCCGCAGCCAGAGCCGGAGCCGCGCCGAGCCGTGCCGCGCCGCCGCCCGGTGAGTGCTGTTGTGCGTCCGCCGCCCGCCCCGCCGCCCGCCCGGCACCGGCCGCGGCTGCGCACTGGGCCGCACGCGGCGCCGCCGCCTCCCCCATGTGATTCCCGGGGAGAGCCTCGTGCCCCAGTGACACACTTTCCGCCGGCGGAGAGCCCGGGCACAACGGGGACCCCCGCGGCAGGGCCGCCTGGCACCCGCGGGAACCGGCGCTGGGACCTGCCGCTGCAGCGGGACCAGTCCCCGCGCTGCGGACCCCCTGCACGGGCAGCTGTCACCCGACTCGGTGCCATCCCTCAGGGACGCTTGGGCACCGCTGGCACCCAGCACAGCATCGCCCCTGCGGGTGGCACAGCGAAGCAGGGCACTGTCCCCTGCGCCGGGGACACCGGGGGGGCATCTGTCACCCGGCTCAGCGTGGTCCCTGCACTGGGAACACCTCAGCAGGGCCCTGTCCCCTGCGCTGGGGACGACCCGGCACGACAGCTGGCACCCCAACCACCCGCGTGGCACTGTCCCCTGTGCCAGCGACACTGGGCACCCCTGTCACCTTGCACAGCAGAGTCTCTGCACCGGGAGCACCCAAGTATGGCACTGTCCCCTGGTGCAGTGCTTGGCATCCCTGGCACCTTTCACAGCTCTGTCTCCTGCCCTGGGGATACTTGGGTGCAGCCCTGGCATCACTGTCACCTTGCACTGTCCCTTGCACTAGGGACTCCTGAGCATGGCACTGTCTCTTGCCCTGGGGACACCCAGGCACAGCCCTGGCATGCCTGGCATGCTGCACACCACCATTCCCTGGGGACACCTTGTCACCCATGCCACCTAGTACAGCACGGTCCCCACACTGACTCCCAAGTGCCCCTGGCACCCTGCATGGCACCATACCTCCCCCCGGGGGACACCCAGACACAGTGTGGCACCAGCACCACAAGCCCCTCAGGGATGCCCGCGCACAGCACAGCCCCAGCACACAGCATGGCACAGCCAGACCACCTGCACACCCCCATGCCCCCTGTCCCTAGTGCCACCGTGGAAACGAGCTGCCCACGGCGGGTACCCGGTGTGGCACGTGCCTGGCAGCCACTGCCAGCCTGGCCCCGCTCCCGGCTGCCGCAGGAGCTGCGGTGATGTGCTGTGCCCGGTGTCGTGGTGCCAGGGCAGAGCTACCGAGCAGATCTGGGTCGCGGCAGCGGGGCCAGAGAGGAAGGTTTCTGGGGTGCCAGCACCCTCCTGGGTGCCACGTGCCGGATGCTGCCCTGGCTGCCTGCCAGGAGAAGGTGCAGAGCACGGAGATGCCAGCGCCGGGAAACCCTCGCAGCTAATCCCACGGGAGGGGAGATCTCGGGCATCGCGACCGTGTCAGGAGCCTGCAGGGTGCCCGGCGGGGGGGCACACTGCAGCTCTGCACCCTGAACACTGCCCGGTGCCAGCCCCCTGCGGGTATGTGAGGCTGTCCCTCAGCTGGGACCCCCCCCGCCCCCCCTCCGAGATCCCTGCTGGGTGCTGTTTGTGGGATGCCCTATGGCACTGGGGTGGGCACCCCCTAAGATGTGCCCCCAGCCTGAGTCACCGTGCGGTTGAGCAGTGCCATGGCCCTGCTGCAGCTGGCACCTCCAGCAGGGAGAAACCCCAGAGGCTCCCGGAAGGATGTGTGGGGCCAGGCTGGCATCGGAGCCAGGGGATCCGTGGAGATGCTGGCCCCGGGGCAGGGGGGCCTCGCTGCTGCCACTTGCCAGCAGCGCAGCCGTGCCCAGCCGTGCCCAGGCTGTCCCAAGTGTGCAGGTGGCACCAGCCCCTGGTGGTGCCTCGTTCTACTCCTGGCACGTTCCTGGGCAGCAGCAATTTGCTATGACTCAATCACTCATCTTGGTACGGAAAACAACCCCGCACCTGGCACACGGCAGGCAGCTGGCACCGCACAGGGATGCTCAGCTGGATCCTGCTGCTCCCAGATGCCTGGGGAGGGCACAGGGCTGGGAGAGGCACTGCAGATCCTCTGGCATCCCACCACGGGCTCCTGCTGTGGGACCGGGACCCTGGCACAGCAGGTTAATTTGAGGGGGCTGTGAGCAGGGTCCCCAGGCTGGGCACTGCCAGGACACCCTGGCATCAGGATGGTGACACTGCCTGGGGACAGTCTGTGGGCAGAGGGTTGGGGGTGAGGGTGCCACCAAAGCCGCCAGGACAGTGGGGTGCTGAAGCTGGGCATGTACCCACTGTGCCCAGTGCAGGACCCTCACAGCCCCGTGACTGTGCCCTGGGGGACACCCCGTGGTTCCCTATGCCCCCCAGACATGGCAGTCCCCATGCCAACCAGTCCATGGCACAGACGGGACACCTCGACACCCCCCCCCCAAGGTCATCAACTGCCAGGCGAACCCTGCCCGGCAGCAGTGGGGGCACACACATCACCTCATGCCCTGTCCCCAGCGCCGCCCCTGTAACCCGCTGTGCCCACGCCCCGTGCCATACCCCCCTGACCGCCCCCCTCCCTTTGCCATCCCCTGGCCCCCCCTACTTCCCCACCGACCCAGAGGGGGCTGCGCCCAGGCAGCAGCGACCCCGCCGCCCGCGGGGGGTCAAGGGGGCAGCCTCAGCCTCAGCTCGGCGGTGCCAGGCGGCGGGCGCGAGGGCCGGCGGCCGCGTGCCCCGGTGCCCGGGGTGCCAGCGGCGCTGTGCGGCGGTGCCACGTGATGGGCGCTCCGCTGCCACCGAGCGCCTGCGTGAGAGGATTTATTTTTACCCGGGGCTGGCAGCGCTGTTTACCTTGCTGCACCTTTTCCAGGAAAAAAAAAAGGGGGGGAGGGGGGAGGAGGGGGGCTGGGGGTTTGCTCCTGCCTGGCACCCACCCCCACCCCGCCCCTCCTCAAACTCATGCCGGGCACGGGGGGCTCTGGCAGGGCGCAGACCCCCACCCCAGCAGTGCAACCCGGGCAACCCCCACCCTCCCCCCGGGCTCGGCCACCCCCCAAACCCGCTGTGGGGCTGCAGCATCCCCGCGGGGTGAGGACGCTGGCACAGGGTCCCGGTGCCACCCCGGGGGGGCGGACGTCGTGCCTCAGTTTCCCCACCCACTGATGTGATGCTTTTGGGGGAGCAACCAGACATGCCACCCTGCTTGGGGGGGGAGGGGCAGGTAGGCACCCCCGAGTCCCCTTTTTACCCCCAGTGGGTCGAAGTGATGGTGGTGGGTGGGAGGGTCGGGGGGGCAGGAGCCCCGCGGTGGCTTCGGGGGTGATTCCCTGCTCCGTGCTGAAGCGCAGGAGCAGCCTTGGCTCACCCGCGGCTCCCGGCCCGGGCCAAGGGCTGGGCGCTGCCAGGGCCTGGCCTCGCCTTGGCCCTCCCCACGGAACGGGAGAAAATGAAAAATCAGGTAAACAAGACAGGCTTTGGGGGGCGGGGGGGGGGGGGGCGTGGGCACCCCACGCGGCGTGGGGGCTGCCCACGATCCCCCCAGCACCCTGGGATGAGATGGACTTTGGTTGGGGGTCAGAGATGCCAAGGAGGTGCAGGGTCTGGGGAGCAGGGGGAGGACGCAGGGGAGCAGGGAAGAGCAGGATCTGGGGGTGCAGAGACCTGGGGGGGTGCAGGACGTAAAGAATTTAGGGGTGAAGGCACCTCGGGAGGGGGCAAGGTGCAAGGTATAGGGGTGCTGGCACCCCAGGAGGGTGCAGGGACCCCAGAAGGGTGCAGGGGTGCAGGGTTTTGGGATGCAAGGACCCCAAGGGGGGTGCAGGGTTTTGGGGTGCAAGGACTCCAAGGGAGGTGCAGGGTCTGGAGGTTAACAGGGACCCCAAGGTCGGGGCAGGGACCCAGAGCTCAGGGGTGCAGGAGGGGTGCGGGAGTGGTGCGGGAGGGGTGCGGGGAGCCCTGGTGCGCCCACCACGGGGGGTGGTCTGGGAAACCCCAGGACGGGTGGGGCTGCAGGGTGGGGCTGCAGCAGCTCTGCCCCCCACCTCGCTGCACCCCACTTGGCTGCAGCCCCACAGCCCTCAGGGGCTGCTGTTTGTGTTCCTGCTGCAGCGTCACGGCCCCCCCCCACCCCCCGGCCCCTCCCTCCCCCCGGATTCCTGGAGCCCGCAGCGGGCAGGGGCACCTCCGGGGGGAGGTGGTCACAGAGCTGCCTTCAGCCCCCCCAGCCATGCCCAGCGGGGATCCCCTTCCCCTCTCCCACACCTCCCCACTCCCAGATTTTACCACCCCCCCCCCCCCGCAGCCCCGACCCACTGCACCCGAAGAAACCTCTAGCAAGGGGCAAACAGGGCGGGCTAGGGGGCACGGGGCAGGTTGGCACCGGCGTTAACCCATGTGAGCGGGTGCCCCCCGCCCCCCTGACTGCTGCAGGCTGCCGGGCTGGGTGCAGGGAGCCCTTCCTGCATCCCGGGAGCTGGCAGCGGCGTCACGTGGCGCTGGCATGTGAGCGCTGCTCCATTTTTAGCCCTGGCAGCCTCCGTGCCCTGCTGCAGAGCCATGTGCGGGCGGCCGCCCGGCTGGCACGTGGGCCCTGCCGCAGCGGGGACGCGCCACCGGGAACCCCCCCCCCTCCCCAAGACCCCTACCCCCCCCCCCCTTTGCTGCCCGCCCAGCCCAGCCCACCCACGGCCGAGCGTCCGTTCTTGCCCACGCGTGTCCCGGGCAGCGTGGGAAGGTTGTCCCCCTAAGGGGCTCGGCGTGACAAAACGGCACAGAGGGGCTTCCCCCCCTCCCCTCCACCCGTGCCACGCTGGCAGTGCTACCACCCCACAGCGTGGGGGAGCCTGCCACTCGTGGGTGCAGGGGTGTTTCCCTTCCTTCCCCTCCCCTCCCCTCCCCCTCCAATGCAGGCTCTGCGCTGAGGCACGTCCCCCACGTGTCCCCTGCGCGGCCCCGGCACGTGCCACGCGTGAACCCTCTGTGGCCCCGTGTGCTGCGTGTGTGTGTGTGGGGAAGTTGTTCAGTACTCTTGGGGGGGGGGGAGCAATGCTGTGAGCAGGGCTGTGGGGGGGGGGGTGTTCATACATGTGCATGTTGTGTGCATGCATGGTCATATGTGTGCACCAGGGCTGCAGGAAGTGGGGGGTATAGGGGGGAGGGAGGGAGCATGCAGGGGTTGCAATAGTTTGCTGCAGAGGGGGTGTTCACGTGTGCCTGTGTGTGCATGCATGTGCAGCATATATGTGTGCATGCATGTGCATATATGTGTGCATGCATGTGCGTATATGTGTGCATGCATGTGCATCTATGTGTGCTTGTGTGCCTGCGTGCATGCATGTGCATATATGTGTGCATGCATGTGCATCTATGTGTGCATGCATGTGCATATATGTGTACTTGTGTGCCTGCGTGCATGCATGTGCATATATGTGTGCATGCATGTGCATCTATGTGTGCATGCATGTGCATCTATGTGTGCTTGTGTGCCTGCGTGCATGCATGTGCATATATGTGTGCCTGCATGTGCATATACGTGTGCTTTTGTGCCTGCGTGCATGTGTGTGCTTGTGTGTGCATGCATGTGCATATAAGTGTGCTTGTGTGCCTGTGTGCATGCGTGTGCATATATGTGTGCATGCGTGTGCATATATGTGTGCCTGCATGCATGCATGTGCTTATGTGTGCATGCATGTGCATCTATGTGTGCTTGTGTGCCTGCGTGCATGCATGTGCTTGTGTGTGCATTAAGGCTGCAGCACAGGCAAGCACATGCAGTGCCTTGCTGCAGGGTGCGTGCGTTCATGCATGTGCATGCATACGTGTGCATGCATGTGTGCACCGGGGGCCTGCGTGCAGGGCTGCTGCAGCGCCTTGCGGCAGGGCGTGCGTGTTCATGTGTGTTTGAGCATGTGCACGCGTGCGTGCGTGCGTGTGCATGCTGAAGCTGCAGCAGGGCGGGGGTGTGCACGGGGGGCCCGCAGTGCCTTGCTGCAGGGGTGTGTGTCCACATGTACATGCATGTCCCTATGCATACATGCCCGTGTGCACGCATGCGCATGCTGCAGCCGAGGCACAGGGCAGGGGTGCGCAGGGGGGGCTGCGGCGCCTTGCTGCAGGGCTGTGTACACGCGTGTGCATTGCATGCGTGTGCATGCTGGGGCTGCAGCCCCGGGGCAGGCCCCGCGCGAGGGCTGTGTGCAGAGCTCTCTGTGTGTGTATGGGGGGGGGGGCTACGGCCCCCGTGGGAAGGGCGTACACACGGGAAAGGGGTGCAGACCCCACGGGGGGGGGAGTGCCTGTACGCGGGTGGGGGGGCTGCAGCCCCGCGGGAGTACTGCCGAAGCCAGACCCACGTAGGGCAAACCCCCCCCCCCCGCGGCGCGGCCTCCCCACAGCATGGGGGCATCGTGGCCGTGGGTCACAGCCCTGCCTTCCGTCGGGGCAGGGGCTCCCGGCTGGGCTCCCCCTAAGGCGTGGGGCAGGGCCGAGACCAAATGGACTCCGGAGGGCGGCGGGACGCGGCGTGGGGCGTGGGGGACACCACGGGATCCGGGCGCGCTCCGGGCGGAGCCGCCGCGCTCGGGAGCCACCGGGCGGCTGCGCCTCGGTACTGCCGGCGCGGGAGCGGCCTCGGCCTCGGCTCCACGCAGGACCGGCGTGTCCAGCTCACCCCACGTCCCGGGTGGGTAAGCGACCCCCCCGGTGCGTCCCGTCGGCAGACCGGCGCCGCCGCGCACACCCCGGGGTCCCGGCTCCCCCACCAAACGCCGCTGCCGGCGCATGCGCACCGAGCCCGGTTTAAAGGTAACCGGGGGCCGCCGCGCGGCCTCGGCCTCGACCTGCCCCCGGTACCGACCCCGCACGCCCCGCGTGGATCGGTCCCGCGTGGGTCCCGTCTCGGGGGCGGCGGGAGGGGAGGGGGTAGCCCCTGCCCGGCGTGTCCCGGGGCGGGGGGATGCGCGGCGCTGATGGCGGCGAGGCCCCACCGCCGCTCCCCCCCCCCGCCCTCCGCCTCCCCTCCCGCTCCGCGCAGCCGGTGGCGGCGGCCGCCGCAGCGGTAACGGCGCGGTAACGGCGCGGCGCGGTAACGGTGGGCCGCGGCCATGAGGTCTACCGCCTTCCGGGCGGCCGAACCGCCACGGGGGGGGGTGCAGGAGGAAGAGGAGGAGGAGGAGGAGGAGGAGGGCACCACCGCCCCGCACCGCCCGCCGCCCCGCCGGCCCCGGGAGCCGCCGCCGCTGGGGGCACACAAGGGCCGCGGCGGCGGCGGGGTGGTGGCGGCGGCGGCGGCCCCGGAGCAGCAGCAGCAGCAGCAGCAGCACCGGCAGCAGCAACAGCAGCAGCAGCAGCAGCGCTGGGCCGGGCCGGTGCCTGTGCCGCTGGCCGGGGGCAAGCAGGCTGGGCCGGGGGATGCCGGCGCTCGGCCGCGCTTCCAAACGGGGCTACCCCTGCGAGGCAGCGGGGAAGGAGCGGCGGGGCCGCGGCACACCGAAGCGGGGCCTCCTCTCCCTCTTCTTCCTCCCCCGCCGGTGTCCGCCGAGAGCAAGTGGAAGAGCGGCCCGCGGCGAGGCGGCATGGGGGCCGGCGGCGGCTCGCCGGGGCAGGCGGCCTGCCTGCGGCAGATCCTGCTGCTGCAGCTGGACCTCATCGAGCAGCAGCAGCAGCAGCTGCAGGCCAAGGAGCGGCAGATCGAGGAGCTCAAGGCCGAGCGGGACACGGTACGGCGGGGGGCAGTGGGGAGGGGGGGGGGGAAGGAAGGCGGCACGGAAGGGGTTAACCTCCCGCCCCGCGTCCGTGTGTGGTTCCCTACCCCACACGGGGGTTAGTTCCCACCCCCCTCTCCCCCATCAAGGTTGGTGATCCCCACCGTGGGCAGTGTGCCCCCCCCTCAACCCAACCCATGGGGTTACCCCCCCCCCCCCCCCCCCCAGTGCTGGTGACACCCCTCTTAGGGTCAGAGTGTGGTACCCAACCCCCCCGTTGGGGTTGGTCCCCCCCATCAAGATCGGTGACCCCCACCGTGGGCAGTGTGCCCCCCCCTCAACCCAACCCATGGGGTTACCCCCCCCCCCCCCAGTGCTGGTGACACCCCTCTTAGGGTCAGAGTGTGGTACCCAACCCCCCCGTTGGGGTTGGTCCCCCCCATCAAGATCGGTGACCCCCACCGTGGGCAGTGTGCCCCTCCCCAAACTATGGGGTTCCCCCCTCCCCAGTGTTGGTGACACCCCCCTAGGGTCAGTGTGTGTGTGTCCATTTCCCCCCCCCCCGGGGTTACCTCCACCCAGGGTCAATGCGCCCCACGCACACATCCAGGGGTTCCCCCCCCTCCCCCGATGTTTCTGACCCCCAACAGGTAAGCAGTGCCCTCCACCCACCCCCCAGCTTCCCCGTGGCACCCAAAGGGTTAACGCCCCCCCCCCCCGTGTAGGGGTTAACGCCCCCCCGCCACGTGGGTTTCCCCCTCCTTGTGGCTAACGGATTCCCCCCGTGGCACCCCAGGGGTTAATGCTTCTCCTTGGCGGTTAATTCCCCCCCCCCCCCCCAGCACCCCAGAAGTTAATGCTTCCCTCCCCCCCATCACTGGGGGGCTGTTGAGACCCCCTTGAGGGGGCATCAATGCTCTTCCCAACACACTCAGGGGTTTTATACTCCCTTCTCCTCTCCCCCCCAAGATTAACTTCTTAGGGGGGCAATAACTGCCGCCCTCCCCTCCCCCCCCCCCCCCGGCATCGCAGTGATGCCCGGGGGGGGGGGGCCTTGCTGGTCGGTGCCCCCCCACTCAGACAAAGGCCGTCGGGGGGCAGGGTGCTTGGCGGGGGCACAAAGCCCCGGGGCGGGGCGGGCCGGTGGGGGTTAACGGGCCGCCGCCCGTCGCCATGGCAGCCGGCCCCGGGGCGGGGGGGCCGTTAAAGAACCCGCGGCCCCTGCGCGCCCCGACGCGCGGGGGTTAACTTAAAGGGGCCGCGGCCCCGGCAGGCCGGCGGTGGGCACGGCCACGCGTGGGGACCCTCCCCGACCCCCCCCCCCCCCCTTCCCGAGAGGGGACTGTCCCTCCTGCCGGAGTTTGGGCTCCCCCCCCGCCCCGGCCACCAAACCCCAGGTCTGCTTGCCCTGCACCCCCTGAGTTTTGGGGGCCCCCACTCCCCATAGCTGTTCCAAGGCTGCTTCCCTTCAGCTTTGGGAGGAGTGTCCCCAACCACCCACCCACCTAGCGCCCCCCCGCGGTTGTCTCCTTTGCCCCATGCATATCGGGGGGGGCCCAGCCCGGGCACCGCATTGTGCCCCTCGGGCATGGGGCAGTGCCCTGCCCGCGCTGCAGCCTCTCCGTGCCCTGCCTGCGTTGTGACCCAGTGCCGTGCCCGCGCTGCCCCGCGCCTTGGCACACGCTTGCCTGCCAGCCTGTGTGCCCGCCGCCGTCCCCACGGAGCGTGCCAAGGGGCCGCGCTGGCACTGCCCAGTGGTGGTCCCGGGGGCAGCCCCGGGGGCGGCCCCGGTAGTGGCCCCGGGGGCGGAGGGCAGGCCTGGCCCACGTGGTGCAGCCAGCGAGGCTGCGTCCCCGCCGTGTGCGGAGGCCTCCAGCAGGGAGGAGCTGCAGCGGGGAAGCTGCAACCCTGCTGCACCCCCCCCGGGCGCCCTCCCGGGCGGCTGCAGCTGCAGGGCTGCACCAGGCAGCCGGGACCCCAGGCGGGCAAACAGGGAGTGGGAGCTGCCCCCAGCTCTTGTGCCCCCCTCCCGCCTCCAGCCATGTCCCTGGGTGCTGCTGGGACCCCCCCGTGGCTCTTTGCCAAACGGACACCCCCCACCCCCCCCCCCCAAACGGCTGCAGCTCGCCGGTGCTGGGGACGGGGGAGGGGTGGGGGACCGAGGGCAGGAGTCACTGAGCTGGGGGCTGGATCCCAAACCCGATTACAAAGGCTCCCTGCCCCCTCTCCCTGGATGTCTGGGGAGGATGCAGCAGAGGTGGAGACCCCCAGACTGCTCCCCAGAACGTGGAGCTTGCAGCTGGCTGCAGCCGTGGGGCCCCGTGGCCATTTTGTGCTGCTTGGACATCTTGGCTCCTGCCTGCTGCTGCTGTGCTTCAAGTGTCCAGGCTGTGATGCCCACAGTGCCCAGCGCTGGCTCCTGGCCCTGCCCTCACCCTCCCGTCCCCTCTGGGAGGGCTGGCATCAGCCATGGCACTCCTGGCATCAGCCATGGCACCCTGGCATGCCAGCAAGCCTGCTGAGCCGGAGTGTCAACAGCCCAGGCACTGTTTAAGGGCTCCTCACAAACCTTCTCCTGCACCCCAAGCCAGGAAGTTGCCAGCTTAATGCCAGGATGGGCACAGTTTGCTGCAGGCAGGGCATTGTAGCAGGGTGGCACCGATCCTGCACCTTGTGTGACAGCTGTGCCACAGCGCTTGTGCCAGTGGGTGGTGGCTCAGCTGTGGCTGCTGCCAGTCAGCTCTTTGCTGGGGTGTAGCCTTGCTGCCAAAGGGATGTGCACAAGGCTGGGCACCAGGCAGGGCAGTGCATGGGCTGGGCACCATGAGGGCACTGCACAGGCTGGGCACCACGAGGGTACTGCACAGACAGGGCACTGCACAAGCAAGGCACCAGGCAGGCAGGGCACTGCACAGGCTGGGCACCATGAGGGCACTGCACAGGCTGGGCACCACGAGGGTACTGCACAGACAGGGCACTGCACAGGCTGGGCACCAGGCAGGCAGGGCACTGCACAGGCTGGGCACCATGAGGGCACTGCACAGACAGGGCACTGCACAGGCTGGGCACCAGGCAGGCAGGGCACTGCACAGGCTGGGCACCATGAGGGCACTGCACAGGCTGGGCACCACGAGGGTACTGCACAGACAGGGCACGGCACAGGCTGGGCACCACGAGGGCACTGCACAGGCAGGGCAGTGCATGGGCTGGGCACCATGAGGGCACCGCACAGGCTGGGCACCATGCAGGCAGGGCAGTGCATGGGCTGGGCACCAGGAGGGCATCGTACAGGCTGGGCACCATGCAGGCAGCTGCCCATGAAGCAGGGGTGCCCGTGGGGGTTGCCCCCCAGGGCTGTACCCCAGGGGTGAGCCCTGCCCGCTGGCTTGGCAGCTGCTGGCACGCATCGAGCGCATGGAGAGGAGAGTGCAGCTGGTGAAGAAGGACAGCGAGCGGGAGAAGCACCGAATCTACCAGGCCTTCGAGGTGGACGAGAAGCCAGAGGTGGAGGCCTGCGAGAAGCTGCCCCTGGAGTGCCCCCAGGACCTGCTGGAGCCCCCCCCGACCCTGCAGCCCAAGCACTTCCCCTACGGCAGGAACGGCAAAGGGCATAAAAGGTAGGGAGGGTGCCCGGGGGGTGAGGAGGGCACTGCCTCCATGCCTTCAACTCCTCCATCCGTGGGGCTGCCAAGGCCTGGGGCACAGAGCTGCCAGGGCCATGGAGCTGCCAGCGCCTGGGCACAGAGCTGCCAGGGCCATGGAGCTGCCAGGGCCTGGGGCACGGAGCTGCCAGGGCCATGGGGCTGCCAGGGCCTGGGGCACGGAGCTGCCAGGGCCTGGGCACAGAGCTGCCAGGGCCATGGAGCTGCCAGGGCCTGGGGCACAGAGCTGCCAGGGCCAGGGCCATGGAGCTGCCAGGGTCTGGGGCACGGAGCTGCCAGGGCCAAGGGCACAGAGCTGCCAGGGCCAGGGCCATGAAGCTGCCAGGGCCTGGGGCACAGAGCTGCCAGGGCCAGGGCCATGGAGCTGCCAGGGTCTGGGGCACAGAGCTGCCAGGGCCAGGGCCATGGAGCTGCCAGGGCCTGGGGCACGGAGCTGCCAGGGCCTGGGCACAGAGCTGCCAGGGCCATGGAGCTGCCAGGGCCTGGGGCACAGAGCTGCCAGAGCCAGTGCCATGGAGCTGCCAGGGCCTGGGGCACAGAGCTGCCAGGGCCATGGAGCTGCCAGGGCCTGGGGCACAGAGCTGCCAGGGCCAGGGCCATGGAGCTGCCAGGGCCTGGGCACAGAGCTGCCAGGGCCATGGGGCTGCCAGGGCCTGGGGCATGGACCTGCCAGGGCCATGGAGCTGCCAGGGCCTGGGGCACAGAGCTGCCAGGACCTGGGGCATGGACCTGCCAGGGCCATGGAGCTGCCAGGGCCTGGGGCACGGAGCTGCCAGCTCAACCCAGTGAGCTTTGAGCTGCTTGGAGAGGCTGCCTGGCACTGGCAGCACCTCCTCTTGAGCACTGGTTTGGGGAGGCCATGTGAAAGCCTGGCTGAGCAGGGAGGGGGTCCCCAGGCTGCCAGGGAACCCTCCTGGCCGCTTGCCCTGCGGCTGGACCCCGGCAGCTGGCAGCCGGCGGCCGCAGGGCAGGGTGAAGGCTCAGCTCCTCTTCCTCCCCGCAGGAAGCCAACGTTTGGGAGCGGGGAGAGGAAGACTCCTGTCAAGAAGTTGGTCTCTGAGTTCTCCAAAGTGAAGAGCAAAACCCCAAAGCACTCCCCGGGGAAGGAGGACTCCGGCGGCTCCCTGGCCGACAGCGTCTGCAAGCGAGAGCTGCGCAGCCAGGAGCCCCCCGAGAAGCCCAGGCCGCTGCTGGAGACCCCCCTGCGAGCCTCGGCCCTGCCCAAGGGCCCCGGTGCCCACCCCAAGGAGAAAGGCTTCTTGGGCAGCAGCGAGGCAGACGACCTGCCCTACCTGGCCACCACCGAGATGTACCTCTGCCGCTGGCACCAGCCGCCCCCCTCGCCCCTGCCCCTGCGGGAGCCCTCCCCCAAGAAGGAGGAGACTGTAGCAAGTGAGTGGTGGAGAGACCCCCCCACCCCGGGGTGCCAGGGGAGTGCCCTCACAGAGTGCCAGGGCAGTGCCCTCACAGAGTGCCAGGGGAGCCCCCTGCAGTGTGCCAGCCATTGGGGCACAGCTGGAAGGGGGCTCCCGCTGCTAGGGAAGGAGGTTTGGCAGCCTCACCCCAGAGCTGGCAGAGGCCCAGTGGTGGTGGCAAGGTGCAGCCAGTTGTGCCATGCTGGAGGCTCCTCTCATGACGGGGGGGCAGCAGCTCTGGTGCCCGCCGTGGGCTTTCCCAAAGCGCATCTCTGGCTTAACCCTGCTCTGGCATGTGCCAGGCTGCCAGCGTGCCAGGGGCAGCGCACTGGGCAAGGCTGCCAGTTGTGCCCTGCTTTAGCCACCTGTTTTGCCCAGCAGCCTGCACACCCAACCCAGCAGGGGGTGAAGCAACTTCCTGTTGGCAGTTGGGAAATGTGCCCTCGGTCTGTGCCACCATGGCACAGCACAGCTTTGCTCCAGGGGCTCACCCACTGCCCCAGACCTGGTGCCCTCCCTGCTGGCCACCCAATTCTGGGCAGTCTGCTGGGGGTCCTGCAGCGTGGGGAGCAGCAGCAGTGGGTGTGCCAATCACTGGTGCCACTGCTGGAGGCTGTGCTGGGCCCGGAGGGATCCTGGCACAGAGGGATCCTGGCACATCTCTCGGAGTGGC
Organism: Melanerpes formicivorus; assembly: GCF_026170545.1. NCBI lineage: Eukaryota > Metazoa > Chordata > Aves > Piciformes > Picidae > Melanerpes > Melanerpes formicivorus. The sequence goes on along the minus strand of NW_027142464.1, from coordinate 1,284,689 downwards.
TCAGGTTTGCTGGGCTGGGTGGTGATGAGCTCTGTGCCCCCTGAGGCCCCCTCCTCACCACCTCCCACTGCCCTCAGCTGGCAGCATTGCCCAGCCTGGCTCAGGATGGGGCCGCGAGGGGGCTGAGCTGTGCTGCCCAGGGCAGGGCTGGGCTGGCAGGGAGCTGGCAGGGCTGGGGCAGATGCCAGCGTGGGGTAACAGCTTGGCCTCTGCTCCTGCAGTTCCGTCTTGGAGGGACCATGTCGTGGAGCCCCTGAGAGACCCCAACCCCTCAGACATCCTGGAGGTAGGTTTGGCATCCTGGTGGGCACAGCAGCCATGCCCAGGGCTGCTGGTGGCAGTGCTGGCACCGTCCTGGCTGCAGGAGTGCAGCTCCTGGCGGCGGCTGCGCCGTGAGGCCGCCGCAGGCATCTTGTGCCTTCAACACAAACAGCCTGGCACAGCCTGGCCCTGGGTGGGGAGGGACCAACCCCTCTGTGCCACGGGGGCTCTGGGTGCCAGGTCAGGGCCATGCCAGTGCCAGGTGGGTGACGCTCAACCCTCTGTGTGCTTGCAGAACCTGGATGACAGCGTCTTTGCCAAGCGGCATGCCAAGCTGGAGCTGGATGAGAAACGAAGGAAAAGGTGGGAGCAGAGGGGGTGCTGGTGGCATGGGCTGCCTGGCAGAGGGGGATCTGCACCCCACTCCCCCAGGGAAGGGCCCTGGGGTGCCACCCGTGGGGGATACTCACACACACACACACACACACACACACGATGAGTTCTGATCATCCAAGGCACAGAAGCGCTGCTGGAGCAGGGACGCTCTGGCACCGCTGCCAGCCTGGTGGCACCGGCACGGGCACAGCCCCCTGAGCTGCCCAGCGGGCTGCAGGCTCTGCCTGCTGCTCCTCACTGCCTGCATCTCCTCTTTGCCAGGTGGGACATCCAGCGGATCAGGGAGCAGAGAATCCTGCAGCGGCTGCAGCTCCGAATGTACAAAAGGAAAGGGATTCAGGAGTCGGAGCCTGAAGTTACCTCATTCTTCCCTGAGCCAGATGATGGTGAGGGGCTGGGGGGCTGCTGGGGGGCGGGGAGGAGGGGTGCTGGGGGGGTCGGGCAGGGGGTCGTGTAACGCTCTGGTGTCTGCCCGCAGTGGAAAGTTTGCTCATCACCCCCTACCTGCCTGTGGTTGCCTTCGGCAGGCCCTTACCAAAACTGACCCCACAGTGAGTACCGCGGGCGGGGGGGTGGGGCACAGGGCTGCTGGGCGGTGCCAGGCGCCGCTCCTCTGGCTGGCACCCTCGGCGCTGCCCAGCGGGGGGGCTGCCAGAGCGCTGATGCCAGCTGTGCCCGCAGGAACTTCGAGCTGCCCTGGCTGGACGAGCGCAGCCGCTGCCGGCTGGAGATGCAGAAGAAGCAGACCCCGCACCGGACCTGCCGGAAGTAGCTGCGGCTGGCACCGGGAGCGGAGCCGCGGCTGGCACCGGGAGCAGAGCTGCGGCTGGCACCGGGCGGCGCCGACGCCCGCGGCCCTCTCCTGCCTTCTCCAGGGGTGGCTGCGTTCCCCTGTGCCCCTGGTTTGGTTCTGTTGGGTTTTTGCCACACGTTACTCGGACTTGCCCCCTGCCTGTGCTGGCACCCGCGGCGGGCACCGGGCAGCTGCCGCCGGAGGCTTCCTACCGGCGGGCACGGGCGGGGGGGGGGGCGCGCAGCGGGCAGACCTCAGCCTGCCTGCCCATCCTGCCACTCCCTCGCTGCCCCTGCCCTCCAGCAGCCACCGTTGGGCTTGGTTCGGAGCCAGGAGCGGGAGGGAGGAGAGAGCGGCAGAGCCGGGGCTGCGGAGTGCCACATTTGCCAGCCAAGGAGGCTGCGTCCTGCCAGGACTCTGCCAGCTGCTGCCACCTCGCTGAGTGCGAAAGGAGGACAAAGAGTTTGTGTCTGAGCAGCGTTGGGAGGTGCCAGCGGGCACTGCCAGCCGGCCCCCTCCCCTCCCCTCCCCCCCCCCCCCCCGTGGCCGGTGCCCTTGCCGCGGCGGGGAGCGGGAGCAGCAGGGCCCCCAGCAAGTGCCAGGAAGCCTCTTTTGGGGTTGTGTTGTTTTTTTGCCCCTCTTGAGTTGGCCGCCAAGGAGGCAGAGGAGAGCCCAAACACAAACCTCTTTATTTTGTGAACTAGAAATGCTGAACGCACAACGTGGGGAGGGGGGGGAGGAGGGGAAGGGGGAGGGGAAAGGGGTGGGGGGCGGAGCTTTGGTTTTCTTTTCTTCCTTGTTTTTTTTAAACATAATTTAAAACATTCTGGGGATAGCAAATTGTGTGCCCTAAGCAGTCGAGCTGGGGGGAGAGAGAGCTGGCAGCGCCTCTGCTTCCCTCTGCTGTCCCTTGGGTGCCCCCCCACCCCCCAACCTCCCCCTGCCGCAGTCGGTGCTGGTGCTGCCGGATGGGGTGGGGGAGGGAGCTGCTCCCTGGGGTTAGAGGGGACCCCACTCCCGCTAGGCTCTCCTCGGCCTGCCCTTCTAGAAGCCGAGATTAAAGGGGGAGATCACCACAGGAAACGCTTTTTTGGTTTTATTTTGTATTTTTTGTATCCCCCCCCCCCCCCCCGCCGCCCTCCTCCGAGCTCCGTAGCCCTGTTCCTGCTGCTTCCCCCCCCCACGCCAGCTGCTTTCTGGCACCAAGGGTAACGAGCGGGAGGGAAAACTCGGGGTTAGGAAAGTTTTAAAACGGAAGGAACTCGGTTTAAAAGAGAACCGGGGGGGGGGGGGGGGGGGGGAGCAGGCCGGCGGCAGGGTCTGCCCGGGGGGGTGGTGTGAGCGCCGCCGGGGAGGGCGCCGGGCGCGGACGAGCCCCCCGCTTGCCTTTTGTTTCGGTGGGGGTTTGGGGTTGTTTATTGGTTTGGGTTTTGTTTCTGTTTTTCGTTGGTTTTGCTTTGGTTGGTTGGTTGGTTGTTTTTTTTTTTTACAATAAACGAAGCAAACGGCCGCCGCCTCCCGCCCGCCCGCCCTGCGTCTGACGTCACTTCCGCCTCGTGACGTCAGGCGCGGCGCCCTTCCCGCGCGCCTGCCCTCTGCCGGTGGAGAGGCAGAGAGGGAGAGGGAGGAAGGGAAGGAAGCAGGGCGAGGCCCTGCCGCAAGGGCTGCCGGGACGATGGCTGCGCCGCGCCGCCCTGCCGCGGGGGCCGCCGGGAGGTGTAGTCTCTCCCGTCATGCCCCGCGCGCTGCCGCCCGCCCCCTGCGCCTGGCCAAGATGGCGGACCGGCGGCGGCAGCGCGCCTCGCAGGACAGCGAGGACGACTCGGACTCGGCCGCCTCGGATAGCGCCGACTCGGCCGCCAGCGCTGCCCGCTCCCGTTCCGCATCCGGCTCCGCATCGGGATCCGGCTCACCCCGCCCGCCGCACCGCACCTCGCGGGGGGCCACCGGCGCCCTCAGCGCTGGGCCGCGGGGCCGCGGAGCCGAAAGCGCTGCCGGGGGCGCGGCCAAGAGCGCGCCGGAGTCGGAGTGTGTGAGTGCGGCCGGGGGGGGGGGGAAGGAGCTGGGGGTCTGGCGTCGGGGGGGCCGGGGGGAGGGTCCGGGGTGTCGGTGGGACCCGGGGGCAGCCCCAGCGCTCGGAGCCGGGGTGGCGGTGAGACCCGGGGGGGGTGGGAGGGACTTTTGGGGGGCAGCAGGCTGAGGAGTTGGACTGGGACCCCAATGCCAGCAGGGCCGGGGGCTGCTGGGCTCTGCCCCCCCCCCACCCAGGGCCTTGTCCTGGCTCCTCCCTGGGGAGTCAGGGGGGTTGCTGGCTGGTCAGGCTCTCTTTGGTCTGTATCGACTCAGACCAGCTCAAGTTTGTGTGAGTGAGAGCATTCCAAGCCTTCAGGAGGCGTTTGGGGTGCTGCAGCCCTCCCCCTTTGCAGGGTCGCTCTGCTGGGGGCATCCTGCTGCTTCAGGGCACAGCTGGATCCTGTCCTGGCTGGCTCAGGATCCTCTGCAGCTGCAGTGTCTCCCTGCTGGGCTGTTCTGCTGGTTGGCCTTCTCTCATCAACGCTGGTTTTGGGGTTGCAGTTTGGACCTGAGCTTGGTTTCACTGCCCAGCTGGATCGGTTTGCTCCTTTCCCACAAGCTTGCTCTGCTCTCAGCTGCTCAGCTTCGTCCAGCATCTTCTCTCGGGCACAGGGTGGTGCTTCTGTCACCAGGGGCTCTAGCAGGTGGCTGCAGGAGCTTGGTTCTGCTCAGCTTCTGCTCATCAGTCCTGGGCCTCTGCTTTAAGTAACCCTCTGGCCCTTCCCTATGGAGCTACCTGGCTGTGGCTCACCAAGGGCAGGCAGCCTGGCTGTGGCTCACCAAGGGCAGGCAGCCTGGCTGTGGCTCATCAGGGCAGGCAGCCTGGCTGTGGCTCATCAGGGCAGGCAGCCTGGCTGTGGCTCATCAGGGCAGGCAGCCTGGCTGTGGCTCATCAGGGCAGGCAGCCTGGCTGTGGCTCATCAGGGCAGGCAGCCTGGCTCTGGCTCATCAGGGCAGGCAGCCTGGCTCTGGCTCATCAGGGCAGGCAGCCTGGCTCTGGCTCACCAAGGGCAGGCAGCCTGGCTCTGGCTCTGGCTCATCAGGGCAGGCAGCCTGGCTCTGGCTCACCAAGGGCAGGCAGCCTGGCTCTGGCTCACCAAGGGCAGGCAGCCTGGCTCTGGCTCATCAGGGCAGCCAGCCTGGCTCTGGCTCACCAAGGGCAGGCAGCCTGGCTCTGGCTCACCAAGGGCAGGCAGCCTGGCTCTGGCTCTGGCTCACCAAGAGCAGGCAGCCTGGCTGTGGCTCACCAAGAGCAGGCAGCCTGGCTCTGGCTCTGGCTCACCAAGAGCAGGCAGCCTGGCTGTGGCTCACCAAGAGCAGGCAGCCTGGCTCTGGCTCTGGCTCACCAAGAGCAGGCAGCCTGGCTGTGGCTCACCAAGGGCAGGCAGCCTGGCTGTGGCTCACCAAGGGCAGGCAGCCTGGCTCTGGCTCACCAAGAGCAGGCAGCCTGGCTGTGGCTCTGGCTCACCAAGGGCAGGCAGCCTGGCTCTGGCTCTGGCTCATCAGGGCAGCCTGGCTGTGGCTCTGGCTCACCAAGGGCAGGCAGCCTGGCTCTGGCTCACCAAGAGCAGGCAGCCTGGCTCTGGCTCAGGCTCACCAAGGGCAAGCAGCCTGGCTTCTCTCTTTGCTCTCTTTCCTCCACCCCACAGCACTGGAGGCCATTTGTGCCTTTTCCCCTCGTGCTTCATTTCCCCAGCTCTGGGATGATGCTGGGAGTTTGTTTCTTGACTCACTGGAGCTGAGCTTCCCAGGGGAGATGTGATAGGGTTGGTGCCAGTGTGGTGGCCAAGCTTGCCAGTGGGGTACCCAACCTTGCCACTGTGTCTGGGGCTGCAGGGGGCTGCAGGGGGCTGCAGGGGGCTGCAGGGGGCTGCAGGGGGCTGCAGGGGGCTGCAGGGGGCTGCAGGGGGCTGCAGGGGGCTGCAGGGGGCTGCAGGGGGCCGGTGACCTCCCTGCTGCTAACTCCCTTTCTGCTTCTCTTTTCTGCAGGAGAGTGAAGATGGCATTGAAGGAGATGGTGAGTGACACCCCCCCTGTGTGCCAACAACACCTGGGCAGAATGGTTTGGTAGCCACAGTGGCCTGAGGCTGGTGGTTGGCCTGGCTGATCTTGGAGGTCTGCTCCAAGCCAGCTCCCTCTGCTGCAGGCTGGGAATGGGCTCTGTGTGAACCCCCCCTGATGCCCCCAGGAAGGGCAGGGCAGGGCAGGACAATGGCCTGAAGTGGATGGAAGCATCCCAATCCTCCCTGAGAAATGTGTTTCTGATGTAGTGCAGAGAGGATTTGTTCTGTCAGCCCTTGCAAAGTAAAAGCTGCTCTACAAATGCCTCCTGCAGCAGCCCTGCCCTTGCTGGGCCCCCCCAAATCCTCCCTCGGGGGGGGGAAGCACCCCCCAAACCCACACTGCTTTGCTCCTGTGTGTGCTGGCAGGGTGCTGGCCTGCAGGCTGCCCTCGGGGTGGGGTGGTGGGGGGGTGCCAGGGGGAGCTGCTGCCCTGACCCCAGGCTCCTCTCTCTGCCCCCAGCTGTGCTCTCCGACTACGAAAGCGCCGAGGACTCGGAGGTGAGGGCAGCCTCTGGCTGCTGGGAGCTGCTGCCTGCTGCCTTGCCCCCCCTGTGGGATGCTAGCACAGAAACCCAGTTTGTGTCCTTGCTTCTCTGCCCTGCCCCTGCCAGCAGGGACTGCTGCCAGTCCCCAGGCACCAGCTCACCAGCTCGGCCCCCGGCAGCTGCGGCCTGGGCCTGGCTGCCGTGGGGGGGTGGATGTGGCCTGGGCCAGGCTGGGCCCCACACTGAGCACTTCCCCCCTGTCCAGACCCTGCCTTTGGGTAGCAGCTGCCTGTGCAGCAGGTCCTGGGTGTAGGAGCAGTGTGCAAGGGGAGGGGGAAGCTCCTGGACCTCAGAGTGGGGACCCTGGGAGCAGGCTTTGCCGTGGCCAGGGGGGGTGTGCAGGCTGCTCCTTGGCTTCCCAGGAGCTGGAGCTGAAAGCCTGAATGCTGGCTTGGGAGCATCCCAGGCAGCTTCTGTAGCTGGAGGGGTGACCCAGCCCTGGGCTGCTGGCAGCTCTGCACTGGGGGTGTGAGGTGAAGCCCTTCAGCCCTTGTGGGGGCTGAGGCACTCTGCCTGGCCTGGGCAGCAGCTCCTTGGCTGTGGCTTTCCCTGGGTTTTCAGGTCAGGAATGGAGGTTGAGGGAAGTTCTGGTTTCTAATGCCAGCTGCAAAGGTTTTGTAGTGGAAACTCTTCTCTGGGGGCAGCTGTTGGGGGAGCTTCAGCAGGGGAGCAGGGAGGGAAAGCCCAGAACAATGAGGCAGGTGAGGGGGAAGCTCTTAGGGGCTGTGAATGGGTGAATTAGAGCAGGCCTAGAGGAGGCCAAGAAGATGATCTGAGGGCTGGAGCAGCTCTGCAGTGAGGCCAGGCTGAGAGAGTTGCCTTAGAGCAGCTCTCCAGTGTTTGCAGGGGAGCTGGGGAGGGACTGGTTACAGAGGCATGGAGTGCCAGGAGGAGGAATGGTGGTTTAAAGGTGGCAGGAGATGGATTTAGATTGGACATTAGGAACAAATTCTTCTGCAGGAGGCTGCTGAGGCGCTGGGAGACTTTGCCCAGAGAAGCTGTGGGGGCTCCAAGCCTGGAAGTGCTCCAAGCCAGGCTGGATGAGGCCTGGAGCGAGCTGATGCCACAGGAGCTGTCCCTGCCCGTGGCAAGGGTTTGGAACTGGCTGATCATAGAATCGCTGAGGCTGGAAAAGACCTTTAAGAGCATCTGGTCCAGCCCTGTGCCCAGCTCCTCCATCCCCAGGTGATCCTCAGCAAGGTCCCTGGCAAGCCAAACCCGTTCAGGGTTGGATGAGTTCACGAAATCAGAGCTCCCAGGAGCTGGCAGCTGCCTCAGCTTCTCCTGGCTGCCCGGAGGCAGGAAGGAGCAGAGCAGGAGGGAGGCGAGGGGCAGCTCCCCACCTTGCCCGAGGCTGGAAGGCTATGGGGGGGTGGGGATGGCAGGGCAGGGCCAGGAGCGGCAGGGGCAGTGCCTCCCTGCCCTGCCAGGAGGACTCTCTTCCTGTGGGCCGGCCGGGCTTCCCCCGCGGCCACAAAGGCAGCAGTTGATGTGCAAATCGGCTGTGCTGCGAGGGAGCAGCTCGCTGTTAATCACCCACAGCTATTTTTAGGGCCGGGCCCGAGGCTTGCAGGCTCCTGCGGGGTGAAACGAGGTCAGGCTGCCGTGAGTCAGCCCAGGCGCTGCGGGGAGGCTGCAGAGGTGGCGCCGCCGCAGCCCGGCCCCTCGCCGGGGGAAGGAGCTGAGGGCTCTCTCCTTTGCTGCTCCAGCCGAGCTTGTGCTCAGCTCTTTGCCTCTGGAGCAGGGAGAGGGCAGCTGGGGCTGGCTCTGCTCTGCAGAGCCTCGGGGCTGGAGCTGCTGGGCAGAGCTGCTGGGCTTGGGGCTTTATCTCTGTGTTTTTGTGGACCTTGAGAGATTCAGGTCCAGCAGCTGGGACAGGGACCTGCCTCCAGGGCTGCTGCTTGGATGAGATAGGATGAGAGGGAGTGGATGGAAGCTGGAGGAGGGCAGATTGAGACGGGAGAGGAGGAAGAAACTCTTGGCAGCGAGGGTTGGGAGGCACTGGCACAGGATGCCCAGGGAGGCTGTGGCTGCCCCCTGCCTGGAGGTGTTCAGGGCCAGGCTGGATGAGGCCCTGAGCAGCCTGGGCTGGTGGGAGGGGTCCCTGCCCACGGCAGGGGCTTGGAGCTGGCTGATCCTGAAGGTCCCTTCCCACCCAACCCCTTCCGTGGATCCAGGGAAGGGTGTGGGGAGATCCCTGGGGGAGCTGCCGCTGAGGCTGTGGGGCTCCTCCAGGCAGAGGAGGAGGATTACAGCGAGGAAGAGAGTGCCAAAGTGGAGCTGAAGCAGGACAGCACCGACTCCTGCGAGTCAGCAGCCAAGGCAGAGAAGGGAGAGGAGAAAGCTGAGCCCCGGGGGGCGGTGACCGGCGAGAGGCAGAGCGGCGACGGGCAGGTAGGAGCCGGAGCTGCGCCCTGCGGGCTCCCGGCCGGCGGGCAGGGGGCGCTGCTGCAGGGGGGACAGCTGCCTGATTCCCACAGGAGAGCACCGAGCCCGTGGAGAACAAGGTCGGCAAGAAGGTCCCCAAGCACCTGGATGACGATGAGGACAGGAAGAACCCGGCCTACATCCCCCGCAAGGGCCTCTTCTTCGAGCACGACCTGCGGGGGCAGACGCAGGAGGAGGAGGTCAGGTAGGTGCCTGGCCCCCAGCCCGGCCCCAAACCCAGCCCCTGCCTGCCAGGGGGGCTGAGCCCCAGCCCCCTCTCTGCTCTCTGCCTCCCAGTGCCCTCCCAGGGCATCGTAGCTGTTTCCCAGGAGAGGCTGTGGGGAGCGCAGGACCAAGCCCTGCTCCTGCTGAGCTCTTCGTGGTGAAGCAGGGGCTGAGGGTGGTGCAGGCCAAGCCTCCTCCTGCTGCTCAGCAGAGAGATTCTTTGCCCCCTTTCAGGGGCTGCTGTGGGCAGAGCAGCAGCTGCTGGGCAGGGGCAGCTGGGGGGGAAGGGGAAGGGGAGATGCTGCCTGCCCTGGGGCCGCTTGGGGCTGGGGCCGCTTGGGGCAGTGGCCTCCTGGCTTTGCCTCCTGGCTTTGCCTCCTGGCCTGGCCCCCTGGCTTGGCCACCTGGCTTTGCCTCCTGGCCTGGCCCCCTGGCTTTGCCTCCTGGCCTAGCCTCCTGGCCTGGCCACCTGGCTCTGCCTCCTGGCTCTGCCTCCTGGCTCTGCCTCCTGGCTCTGCCTCCTGGCTCTGCCTCCTGGCTCTGCCACCTGGCCTGGCCTCCTGGCCTGGCCACCTGGCTATGCCTCCTGGCTATGCCTCCTGGCTATGCCTCCTGGCTATGCCTCCTGGCTTGGCCACCTGGCTTGGCCTCCTGGCCTGGCCACCTGGCTATGCCTCCTGGCTATGCCTCCTGGCTTGGCCTCCTGGCTTGGCCACCTGGCTTGGCCTCCTGGCCTGGCCACCTGGCTATGCCTCCTGGCTATGCCTCCTGGCTATGCCTCCTGGCTTGGCCACCTGGCCTGGCCACCTGGCTATGCCACCTGGCTATGCCTCCTGGCTTGGCCACCTGGCTATGCCTCCTGGCTTGGCCTCCTGGCTATGCCTCCTGGCTTGGCCTCCTGGCTATGCCTCCTGGCTTGGCCACCTGGCTATGCCACCTGGCTTGGCCTCCTGGCTTGGCCTCCTGACTATGCCTCCTGGCTTGGCCTCCTGGCTATGCCACCTGGCTATGCCACCTGGCTATGCCACCTGGCTAGGCCACCTGGCTAGGCCACCTGGCTAGGCCTCCTGGCTAGGCCTCCTGGCTAGGCCTCCTGGCTTGGCCTCCTGGCTATGCCTCCTGGCTTGGCCTCCTGGCTTGGCCTCCTGGCTATGCCACCTGGCTTGGCCTCCTGGCCTGGCCACCTGGCTTTGACCCGACCTCCTGCTGCCTGCTGCAGGCCCAAGGGGCGCCAGAGGAAGCTGTGGAAGGATGAAGGGCGCTGGGAGCACGACAAGTTCCGGGAGGACGAGCAGGCCCCCAAGACCAGGCAGGAGCTGATCGCTCTCTACGGCTACGACATCAGAGCCGTGCACAGCCCCGAGGACATCAAGCCCAGGAGGATGCGCAAGCCCAGGTGGGCAGCAGGGCCCCAGCCCGGCCCAGGGACCCCCAGAGGTCAGGTCTGACCCCCTGCCAGAGCAGGGGCACCCAGGAGCACATCCAGGTGGGGCTGGAAAGTCTCCACCGGAGGAGGCTCCGCAGCCCCCCTGGGCAGCCTGCCCCAGGCCTCCAGCAGCCTCCCACCAAGGAAGCTTCTGCTCATGCTGGGGTGGAGCTTCCTGTGTTCCAGTCTGGGAATTCCAGTGCTGGGGCTGCAGTGCTCCCTGGCACAGCAGCAGCTCTCTCTCTCTTCCCTCTCTCCCTCAGGGAGCTCCTTGCAGCCTTTGCTCTGCTTCTCCCCCTCAGGTTTGGGAGCCCTCCCCAGCGAGACCCGCACTGGGCCGGCGAGAGGCCCAGCAAGCCCCCGAGGCACCAAGGTGCAGACAGCACTGCAGCTCCCCCCAGAACCTTCAGCAGCAGGAGCTCTGCAGGCACAGGGAGGATGCCCCCTCCCAGGAGCTACCCCAGGCTGGGGGGCTACAAGGAGAGCCGCGGCAGCCAGCGAGCCGCCGAGGCGCCGGCGCCGGCCGGCAGCCAGCGAGCGCAGCGCGGCCAGCACAGCCCCGCCAGGGACCAGTCCCCCGAGGCAGCCCACGGCCAGGCCAGCCCTGGCAAGGAGGAGGCCGCTTTGGACAGCCAGGCAGCAGCTGCTGAGGCTGCACAGCCCCCCCCAGACAGGCCAGTGGAGAAGAAGTCTTACTCCCGGGCGAGGAGGACCAGAGTCAAGGCCGGGGACGCGGGGAAGCCGGCGGAGGAGGCGGCCGCCCCCGAGGGGCTGGCTCCTGGGCCCCCAAAGCCTCTGCAGGCCGAGGCCTCCACCCCACCAGCCAAGAGCAATAGCTGGGAGGCTCCAGTGGAATCCAGCTTGGATGGACTGGAGCCAGAGATGAGCCAAATGAACCTGGCTGAGCAGAACTGGGCCCCGGGGCAGTCGCAGTTCCTCCAGCCCCGGGAGCTGAGGGGTAAGTGGCTGCGGCAGCTCAGGCCAGCCCCCAGGCTCTGAGGGCTCGGTCAGGGCCTGAGCTGCCTCGTGCCTCAGGCCAGGCTCAGGGGGGCAGTGCTGCTGGGGAAGCACAGTGGAGGCAGGCACAAAACAGAGGAGAAAAGGGAAAGTTGAACCATCCTGAATCAGAGCTGGGGGGGGACCTAAGGAGAGATCCTTGCTCCCTCTCCCTGCCCTGTGGTGAGGGTGAGGAAGCTTCACTGGAGCTGAAGTCCTCTGTGTGCTGTGAATCAGGGTAAGACAAGGCCTGGGACTGATGAGGGGGAATGGATTGAGGCTTGGGGAGGGCAGGTTCAGACTGGAGGGGAGGAAGAAATTCCTGGCAGTGAGGGTGGGGAGGCTCTGGCCCAGGCTGCCCCCTGCCTGGAGGTGTTCAGGGCCAGGCTGGATGAGGCCTGGAGCAGCCTGGGCTGGGGGGAGGAGTCCCTGCCCCATGGCAGGGGGTTGGAAGTGGCTGAGCTTGAAGGTCCCTTCCAAGCCACTCTGTGTTGCTTTGAGTTGGAGTTTGGGTGCTCAGCTGGCAGGGCAGGGCAGGGCAGTGAGCAAGGGCAGGGCAGTGAGTAATGCAGCTCCTGCTGGGGGTGGGAGGCAGCTTCCCTCTGTTCCTCAGCTCCCAGCACTGAGGTTTGCCACTAGCTGAGGCCTGGCTGAGGTTGGAGGATCCTTTTGGGGCTGGTTGAAGGAAGCTGCTGTGCTGGCAGCTGAGGGAGGGGGGCAGTGGCTCAGCTCCCACCCTGCCAGCAGGGGCCTGAGCTCCAGCTGGGCATCCATGGGAGAGGCCCCTGGGGGGGGCAAGTATCTCTGGGCAGCACCAGAGGCTTTTGTGGGGAGTGTCAGCCTTCATCCTGGGGGAAATGAAAGTGGAGCAAGGAGAAGGCAGAGGCTGAGCTGCTTTCTGAAGGGTCTCTGGAGGCTGAGGTCATGAAAGCAGGAAGTCATCTTGAGAGGGAAAGTCTGAGCAGAGCCTGGGGCTGGGCTGGCAGGGGGGCAGCAGGAGGGGAGGTGCTGTGGTTTGCAGCTGAGGTTAGGAACTCCTTTGGGTTTGGTTTGGGGCTTTAAGGCTTAGAAGTAAAAGCAGCTTCCTGGGTTGAGGCTGAGAGAGCTGTGGGCTGCAGGCAGGAGGGCACTGGGGGGCTGGGGGAGGGATGTGGCACTGCCCTGGCACCCAGGCACAGTGTGGCAGGGCCTGGGGGGGGAAACCTCTGGAGCTCAGCAAGTGCAGCCCTGTGCCAGGGCAGGGCACACAGGAGCAGCTCCAGAGGTGGAGGCTCCAGCACCTCCCTGGGCAGCCTGCTCCAGGGCTCTGCCCACCCTCAAAGGAAGGAAGTTCCTCCTCCTGTTCAGGTGGAACAACTTCTGCTCCACTTGGTTTCCCCTCCTGGCAGGAGAGGATTCTGGGTGAGCCACCCTGGCACTGTCTGCCTTGCCCCCTGGTAGTGCCCTGCTCCCCTTGGCACCCTGTGCCCTGCTCCCCTTGGCACCCTGCTCCCCTTGGCACCCTGTGCCCTGCTCCCCTTGGCACCCTGTGCCCTGCTCCCCTTGGTGCCCTGCTCCCCTTGGCACCCTGTGCCCTGCTCCCCTTGGCACCCTGTGCCCTGCTCCCCTTGGTGCCCTGCTCCCCTTGGCACCTTGTGCCCTGCTCCCCTTAGCGCCCTGCTCCCCTTGGTGCCCTGCTCCCCTTGGCACCCTGTGCCCTGCTCCCCTTGGTGCCCTGCTCCCCTTGGCACCCTGTGCCCTGCTCCCCTTGACACCTTGGCACCCTGCTCCCCTTGGCACTCTGCTCCCCTTGACACCTTGGCACTCTGCTCCCCTTGACACCTTGGCACCCTGCTCCCCTTGGCACTCTGCTCCCCTTGACACCTTGGCACTCTGCTCCCCTTGACACCTTGGCACTCTGCTCCCCTTGACACCTTGGCACCCTGCTCCCCTTGGCACCCTGCTCCCCTTGGCACCCTGTGCCCTGCTCCCCTTGGTGCCCTGCTCCCCTTGGCACCCTGTGCCCTGCTCCCCTTGGCACCCTGCTCCCCTTGGCACCCTGTGCCCTGCTCCCCTTGGCACCCTGCTGTTGCAGGTTCTTGCCATGGATTGGGTTGGAAGGGACCTTCAGGGTCACCCAGTTCCAAGCCCCTGCAGTGGGCAGGGTCCCCTCCTGCAGCTTGGCCTTGGCCAGCGCCAGGGGGAGGGCACCCACAGCCTCCCCGGGCAGCCTGGGCCAGGCTCTCCCTCCCCTCACTGCAGGGTGCTGAGCTGTGCACCCTGGCTGTGGAGTCTGAGTTGAAGGAGCCTGTGAGAGGAGCAGATCCCCCCCCAGAGAGGGCTCAGAGCATGCCCAGCCCTGCTCCTGCTGGGAGGGGAGGCTGTGCCAGGGGCAGAGCTGGGGGCAGGGCCTGGGTTCCGGGCTGGGGGCTGGTGTTCAGCAGAGGTGGAAGGTGTGGAGCAGCCTGGCTGGCTGCAGGGGCACAGCAGCTCCTCCTCTGGCTCCAGACAGCTCAGAGTGCAGGGCTGGGAGGTGGAGCTGTCAGGTTCCTGCCCCCACGAGGCAGAGCTGAGCCAGCTTGGAGCTGCCAGGCCCCAGGCTGCCAGCCTCTGGCTCGCCCACCGCCTCCTGGCAGTGCCCTGGGGGGGGTGGGGAGGTGGCTCCTGGCCCATGATGCAGCCCATAATAAGCAGCTGCTTTCTTCCACAGGTATTCCCAACCACATGCACGTGGGAGCTGGGCCACCACCTCAGTTCAGCAGGATGGAGGAGATGGTAAAGCTCTGGGGGGGTGGGGGGCAGCCCTTGCCCTTACCCCTGCCCTGCCCCTGCCCCAGCCTTGCCTTGCCCTGCCCCTGCTCAGCCTTGCCCTGCCCCTTCTCAGCCCTGCCCCTGCCCCTTCTCAGCCCTGCCCCTGCCCCTTCTCAGCCCTGCCCCTGCCCCTTCTCAGCCCTGCCCCTGCCCCTTCTCAGCCCTGCCCCTGCCCCTTCTCAGCCCTGCCCCTGCCCCTTCTCAGCCCTGCCCCTGCCCCTTCTCAGCCCTGCCCCTGCCCCCTCTCAGCCCTGCCCCTGCCCCCTCTCAGCCCTGCCCCTGCCCCCTCTCAGCCCTGCCCCCTGCCCCCTCTCAGCCCTGCCCCTGCCCTTCTCAGCCCCTGCCCCTGCCCCTTCTCAGCCCTGCCCCTGCCCCTTCTCAGCCCTGCCCCTGCCCCTTCTCAGCCCTGCCCCTGCCCCTTCTCAGCCCTGCCCCTGCCCCTTCTCAGCCCTGCCCCTGCCCCTTCTCAGGCCCCTGCCCCTGCCCCTTCTCAGCCCTGCCCCTCTGCCCCTTCTCAGCCCTGCCCCTGCCCCTTCTCAGCCCTGCCCTTGCCCCTTCTCAGCCCTGCCCTTGCCCCTTCTCAGCCCTGCCCCTGCCCCTTCTCAGCCCTGCCCCTGCCCCTTCTCAGCCCTGCCCCTGCCCCTTCTCAGCCCTGCCCCTGCCCCTTCTCAGCCCTGCCCCTTGCCCCTTCTCAGCCCTGCCCTTGCCCCTTCTCAGCCCTGCCCTTGCCCCTTCTCAGCCCTGCCCTTGCCCCTTCTCAGCCCTGCCCCTGCCCCTTCTCAGCCCTGCCCCTGCCCCTTCTCAGCCCAGCCCTGCCCCTTCTCAGCCCAGCCCTGCCCCTGCCCAGCCCCGTGCCCCTGCCCCTTCTCAGCCCTGCCCCTGCCCAGCCCCTGCCCCTGCCCCTGCCCAGCCCTGCCCCTGCCCAGCCCTGCCCCTGCCCAGCCCTGCCCCTGCCCAGCCCTGCCCCTGCCCCTTCTCAGCCCTGCCCCTGCCCCCTCTTTCCCTGCGCCCCTCGGCCCCTGCCTTTGCCCCTGCTCAGCCTTGCCCTGCCCATGCCCCACCCTGCCCATGCCCCACCCTGCCCTGCCCTGCCCTGCCCCGGGGCTGCCTGGCACACCTCAGCCTTTCCCTTCCCTGGCTGCTGGGGCTGCCTGGCCCCCATAGGGGGATTTGGGGGCTGGTGTGGGGGGGGGCTCTGGGCCCCCCCCGGCCCCCCCCCCCCGCCCCCCCTGCCCCCCCTGACCTCCCCCCTGCCCCCCGCAGGCCGTGCCGGGCGGCCGAGCCAAGCGCTACTCTCCTCGCAGCGCCAGCGCGCGCCGGTTCTTGCCGGAGCCTGCGCCTCCCCCCTGCACATCAGCATCGTGGAGGGGCACTACTATGACCCACGTGAGTGCTGCCCCCCCTGCCCCCCCCCCGGGGGCTCCCCCCCCAGCAGCAGCAGCAGCAGGAGCCCCCCCCCCCCGCCCCCCCCCCCGGGCCCCCTCCTGCTGGGGAGGAGCTTTGCTTTCTCCTTCCCTTCGCCAGCGCTGGTGGCTGCCTGCCCCTGGGAGAAGCCCAAGGCCCAGGGGGGGGTCAGGAGCTGGCTCCAGGGGGGGTTAGGAGCCAGAGGGGGTCAGGAGTTGGCTCCAGGGGGGGTGAGGAGCCAGGGGGTGAGGAGCTGGCTCCAGGGAGGGTCAGGAGCTGGCTCCAGGGAGGGTTCAGGAGCTGGCTCCATGGGGGGTGAGGAGCTGGCCTCCAGGGAGGGTCAGGAGCTGGCTTCCAGGGGGGGTCAGGATCTGGCTCCAGGGAGGGTTTCAGGAGCTGGCTTCAGGGGGTTTAGGAGCCAGGGGGTGAGGAGCTGGCTCCATGGGGGGTGAGGAGCTGGCTCCATGGGGGGGTGAGGAGCTGGCTCCATGGGGGGTGAGGAGCTGGCTCCAGGGGGGGGTGAGGAGCTGGCTCCAGGGTGGGTCAGGAGCTGGCTCCAGGGGGG
The DNA here is from genome assembly GCF_026170545.1 of Melanerpes formicivorus. NCBI lineage: Eukaryota > Metazoa > Chordata > Aves > Piciformes > Picidae > Melanerpes > Melanerpes formicivorus. Next base: position 1,268,725 of record NW_027142464.1, on the reverse strand, counting down.
GTCAGGAGCTGGCTCCAGGGAGGGTCAGGAGCTGGCTCCAGGAGGGTTCAGGAGCTGGCTTGGGGGGGGGGGGGGGTCAGGAGCTGGCTCCAGGGGGGGTTTCAGGAGCTGGCTCCAGGGGGGTTCAGGAGCTGGCTCCAGGGGGGGTCAGGAGGCTGGCTCCAGGGGGGGGTTCAGGAGCTGGCTCCAGGGGGGGTTCAGGAGCTGGCTCCAGGGAGGGTCAGGAGCTGGCTCCAGGGGGGGTCAGGAGCTGGCTCCAGGGAGGGTCAGGAGCTGGCTCCAGCACTTGAAGTGTTGGAGCAGAGCCTCCCCAGGCAGCCTCCTGCTGCCCACAGGAGTGGGAGGCTCTGCAGGGGCAGCTGGGAGCCTGGCAGCCTCTGCTGTGGGAGCTGTGCTGCCAGCTCTGTGCTTGCTCTCCTGAGCTCTGCTGCCAGCCTCTGTGCTGCTCTCCTGAGCTCTGCTGCCAGCTCTGTGCTGCTCTCCTGAGCTCTGCTGCCAGCTCTGTGCTGCTCTCCTGAGCTCTGCTGCCAGCTCTGTGCTCCCCTCCTGAGCTCTGTGCTCCCCTCCTGAGCTCTGCTGCCAGCTCTGTGCTCCCCTCCTGAGCTCTGCTGCCAGCTCTGTGCTCCCCTCCAGAGCTCTGCTGCCAGCTCTGTGCTCCCCTCCTGAGCTCTGCTGCTCTCCTGAGCTCTGCTGCCAGCTCTGTGCTGCTCTCCTGAGCTCTGCTGCCAGCTCTGTGCTCCCCTCCTGAGCTCTGCTGCCAGCTCTGTGCTGCTCTCCTGAGCTCTGCTGCCAGCTCTGTGCTGCTCTCCTGAGCTCTTGCTGCCAGCTCTGTGCTCCCCTCCTGAGCTCTGCTGCCAGCTCTGTGCTGCTCTCCTGAGCTCTGCTGCCAGCTCTGTGCTGCTCTCCTGAGCTCTGCTGCCAGCTCTGTGCTGCTCTCCTGAGCTCTGCTGCCAGCTCTGTGCTGCTCTCCTGAGCTCTGCTGCCAGCTCTGTGCTGCTCTCCTGAGCTCTGCTGCCAGCTCTGTGCTCCCCTCCTGAGCTCTGCTGCCAGCTCTGTGCTGCTCTCCTGAGCTCTGCTGCCAGCTCTGTGCTCCCCTCCTGAGCTCTGCTGCCAGCTCTGTGCTGCTCTCCTGAGCTCTGCTGCCAGCTCTGTGCTCCCCTCCTGAGCTCTGCTGCCAGCTCTGTGCTGCTCTCCTGAGCTCTGCTGCCAGCTCTGTGCTGCTCTCCTGAGCTCTGCTGCCAGCTCTGTGCTCCCCTCCTGAGCTCTGCTGCCAGCTCTGTGCTCCCCTCCTGAGCTCTGCTGCCAGCTCTGTGCTCCCTTCCCTGAGCTGTGCTGCCCTCCTGAGCTCTGCTGCCAGCTCTGTGCTCCCCTCCTGAGCTCTGCTGCCAGCTCTGTGCTCCCCTCCTGAGCTGTGTGCTGGCTGCAGCAGCAGCAACAGCAGCAGGGACAAACCCAACCTCCTGGAGCCTCTCCTGAGCAATCTTCTCTCCTGCAGTACAATTCCACGGGACCAATCTACACCCACTGTGAGAACCCAGCCCAATGCCCCCCCAGGGGATGATTGTGCAGCCAGAGATGCATCTCCCTCCTCACCCAGGAGAGGCTCCAGCTGGGCACTGATGCTGTGGGGGTGCCCTGGGCAGCTCAGCTAGCCCTGGGGGGATCCAATTCCCTTCTTCCTGCAGCATTGAAGAGGGGAGGAAGGCTGTGAGGGTGAGGAGGCTCTGGCACAGGCTGCCCAGGGGAGGCTGCAGCTGTCCAGGCCCAGGCTGGATGAGGCCTGAGGCAGCCTGGG